>NC_048280.1:32188304-32488304 GCF_009762535.1 Notolabrus celidotus | reverse complement strand
CAGCTCTGCACAGCTCTGCAGATCTGAACGGGAACAGATGAGAGGTATTAAGATGAGGCTGGAGGACCTGAAGGTGAGGAGGAGATTGTGGAAAGAGTCCTGAAGCGGAGGTAAAATGGATGTGTACATTTTTCTTCTTGTCATATGGAGAACTTAAACATCTCAGTCAGCTAACAGGGAGGTAAAGGACAGTTGCTCTGTTATAAGTCACCTCTCTGATTTATGGATCTGTTGTATGAGAATTTAATAGATTGGTCTGAACATCTGTACAAATCGGGTTCTCCTGTCACAGCTAAACATAACTTTAAGATACAAACTTTAACAGCTGCTTCAAAAGTTGAACGCTTTATTAAATGTGAGGCTCATTTTGGAAAATATGCATATATGAAACGTAATATAAAAGATATTAAACTAGCATTTCTCCCTTGGGACTTTCCCATGTCATGAAGTGGAATTTAAATCCACTTAAATGAAGTTTTAATAGTTTGCTTAATAAAAAAAGCAGTCCAAAAAACAGGCTTCTGGTGGCTGCAGAGGTTTTACAGAAAATAACTCCAAGCTTTTCATATTTTCAATTTCAATAATTTTAAATCTTCTATCCCCTCTCACATTTCTAAATCACTGTGTTGTGTTGATTTATTGGAAGCTGAGCCCGGGGATAGTTTGTTTCGGTTTGAACTGGCAGATATGGAAATGTCACCCGTCAGAGAAACAAAACAGGAGTGAGCGAGTATTCACAGCTGGGTGTTCTTTGTTTTCGTGTGAGCAGACTTAAAAACAACGGAAACATTAGTAAAAAAACAACAAAGTGAGCTGTTGTGAGTGTTAGTGGCCTTAATAGGAAAAACTACGGTGGCTGACGAGGTCAGATGATCTGAAAAGGTCCGTACGATCTTTATCTGAAACGACGCGTCTTTAAAACACACACAAAAGTCCAAAGCAACAGCAGAAACACCCTGCAGATTACACATGTTACTCCCTGATGTCAAACTGAGCTGCTTTTCCTTATCAGCATTAAATTCAGTGTCTCTGTAAACATCAGAGCTGTGACTCATAGCGCCCCTACAGGCCGGATCACCTCTATTGTGAAGCCTTAAGTTGAAGTGCTTTTTACTCATGCATGAGTTTTAGGATTTCATGTGTATTTTGTTTTGCATCATTTGTGTATTTAGAGCACGTCTCATGTTCATACGGTTGTTTTGGCTACTTTCAGCCTTGTCTTTATTTGCAGTGTGTTCCTGCTGTCTGGTTCTCTTTTGACCTAGCATTTTTGTGGACAGTACGCTGTATCTCACTGCTTAAAGTTCTGGTCTTGTCCTAAAGTTGAAGGTTTTTGGCAATCTGTCCAAATGGAAATTAAGAAGATATTTAAAATTGATGTTCCTTTAAAGCTAGGGTTGGTAGTCTCGGAAAACCAGCATGAATTTGAATGTAGCATTTCTTCATGACTCCGTGTAACCCCTCCCCTCCTCCCTCGGAGCTCCTCCAAAACGACGCCCCCCCCTGCTCACATGCACGAGTGCCGCTGATTCTCGACCATATGATCGTGACTGATTCAAAACCGGTCCTCACCAAAACATTCTCATAGTGAAAGTTAAAAACACAAACAAACATGGCTGCTGTTAGTACTCACAACTATCATGCTAGCATTATCCAGTTGTACTGGTGACATGATATCAGGAGAAAAGTTATAACACATGTAATACTGTAACAGCTCTACTGTTTGTTAAACGTGTTCAGTGTAGATGTTCTTAATTCCTACAGTGTTGACGGTCAGTGAAGGCATCAGGAGAGGTGTAGAGTGTGCGAGTGGGAGAGAGGAGAGACAAGAGGAGAAGTTTTTCATTCATTCAAACATTGATTGTTGTTTTGTTGGTTGGCGTGATCACGGCCGACAGTGACCGGTTATTAAAGCTCAACGTGTTCACGAATCGGCTCGTCATCACTACAGCGTCCGGACGGACGCTACAATAAATATATATTTCTGTAGGACTTACTGAACGTCATTAATTATTCTGCTTGTTGGTGAGAGCTTTTTAGACTCTGATCTGGACTACAGTCCTGAGTAAAGCACCTCATCAGGTCAGAGGGGACAGGCCAGAGGACGAGCGAGAGGGGCAGTAAATAGAGTCAGGGGAAGTAGAGGCAGGAGACGGGGACTCGGAGGAGTGCACGCCGGGGAAATGTACGCGCAGGAGGAGGGCAGAACGGCTGGACGGGATTTGATTGGTTTAAAATTTGGGGAGCCAAAAAACGGTGATTGGTTAGTGTTTTCCCAGGTTTACTCCGGCTGTAGATAGCAGTTTTTTTTCACTCTTTTTTAGGAACACATCATGTAATGATTGCAATCAGGACATAAAGATCATTTTAACCAGTATGACAAAAAGTGTATCTAAATCTGATTACCAACCCCAGCTTTGAAGCCATTTAGTTTTGTATTGGGATTAGTTTCAACCTATCAACAAAAACACAGATACATTCTTAGAATTGCTCTTTATGCGGCACGGCTCACTATTCTTCAGAAATGGTTGGATGAAGAGCCTCCTGACATTAAAACATGGTATCAAAAACTCATGTCTATTTTACCATTAGAGAGATTATCTCATGTTCTCAGAGGCACTCTTGAAGTTTTTGTAACAGACTGGTCACCAATAGCAACTTATTTTATAGAAGAATGGATAAGAGTTATAAGTATAGGGGTATCAAATGTATCACATTAAAATGTTACATGTATACATTTTTCAGGTTGTGATTGCTGCATGTACTAACACTGTAAAAGAAAAATGTGTCCTTTATTTTATTTTTTGTCTTGTTTTGTTTTGTTTTGATGTTTTCTGTGGAAGCATTATATGTTTATTTTTTTGTGGGTTTTTTGTATATTGTGAAATCTTTATTTAAGAATAAATATGTTGAAAGAGGAGGTTCAAACAAGGAAATTCAAGTCAAACTGACTCAACTAAAAGTTAATCAATGTGGGAATTCATAGGAAAACGGGCATTTGAACAACTGAATGTAAAACACTTCACATTGGGGTATATCATCATTTGACACTGCCATATAGATAATTAGGAGAAACTGTGTTAAATCCTGTTATAGTAGAGTCACCAAACTTCTACAACAAGTCCGGTTTCCAATCCTCAGTTTTTCCGTCCACATCCAAGTTGGAACCACAAAAGAGGAAGTCCCCATTACTTGAGTCTGAGTCAAACCCCCATTACCATCCCTCATGATTACTATCAGGAGGATTGCTGTTTCACTGATCCTGACTGATTTAAATGATCAATGAAGCCACGCTGGGATCACTACAGGTGATTAATAAACTCACAAATACCTGCAATCCTCCCATTATTTAAATTCAACCGATCAACCAATCAAACATCTTGGACCCAGTTGAGTCACTTTAGAGAATAACATAGTTGTCTTGCTTGGAACAGGAGAATACTGCAGAATTAGTGCTATAGAAACCAACTTTGTAAAGACTGCTCTGATCTAAGTTGCTTGTTGTGTTGTCTCTGTGTTATGAGCCGTACACCTGTCCCTGTGTGTCCACTCTGCACCCAGTTATCCAGCTACATGTAACATTGGCGGCATGCTCAGACTCTCTTCTTCCTCCAAACACAGAGCTCACAGATGAGGGCTGGATCATAGATGGGTTTATAAATTAAGAAGCAGACCTCCAGGCTCGGCTCCCTTTCCACCACAACTGTCCGCTACAGAGTTGGCATTACTGCAACATCGCAAATCCACATAATTATCTCACATTCAAGCTTCCCCTGCAAACTCCTTCACTTAGGGCAAGAGATGCAGAATCTCTGCCCATTATTTCATCCCCTCACTTCATGCTTGTGATACAGAAAAATATTAGTACCACATAATGGTATTATACCCCGTTTTTTTACTATTTATTTATGATTTCTCTTGTAAACTATAATCCCCCAACAAAAAAGTCGAACTATCCAAGGTAACGGAAGAGGTCTAAACCAAATAACTAAAGAAAAGCTTAACTTAAGTATTTTCAAATTGAATTAAATATATACTATGAAATACACACATGTTCTTCATGTACAACTCAAACACTGATTATCTCTATTGGCTGCAACTTCCAGCAATGTAATCATGTTGTTTCTGCCACTTCATTAGTTTTTTTTTTGAAAGGTGTTGTTATAGAGCTTTCATTTCCATCTGTCAGTCTGTCAAAAAATCCAGAACAAAACCAGAGAACGGCTTTAAAGAAAGCCTCAATGAATGAGTTCTAAGGCCAACATCATCACATTTCAGTCAGCCAACTCACGTTTAAATTGTTTATTGTAGCAGCAAATACATATTCATGTTTAGCGCCTAGGCTCCGGCCTCATCACTCCCTGCAGATAAGTTCACATGCAGACACTGAGGAGTGATGAGCAAAACATAATGAACACCCCCCGGGGCTTGCAGGTGGATGCTGGGGTGGCAGTGGGGATGAAAGAAAATTCAGCAATAGGCGTGCAGGCAGCAGAGGCGTTGACAGGCAGAGGGAGAGATGGGAGATTTTCCCAAGTTTAAATAGACTGCCAATTAGAGAGGCAGAGGGCAGGATTGGAAGATGGTTATGAGAGCAGGACATGTGACGTGTTTAGCAGTGCAGCTCGAGATGACTGCCTGAACTTGCTCGCAGGCGTAGCTCCATTTATATGTTACAATTACGTACTGTAAAATCAAAGTAAATATAAGTTGCATATACAGTTGTGCTCATAAGTTTACATTCCCTGGCAGAATTTGGGATTTTTTTGGCCATTTTTCAGAGAATATGAATGATAAGAGAAAAAAAAAAAATTCACTCAAGGTTAGTGGCTGGTGAAGCTATTTAATGTCAAAAAACTGTGCTTACTCTTTTTATATCAGAATGACAACAGAAACTACCCAAGAAATCATAAACTCTGCCAGGGTATGAAAACTTATGAGCACAATTGTGAAAAGGTTTGAACCGTGTTCCTGCATGAAGACTTCCAGTGTGTTCAGTAATGTCCAGTTTCTATGCAGATGAGTAGCTCTTTCTGAAACTATCTATAACCTGCATGCCACCTGGACAGTAGTTGAACTCAGTCTACAGCTACACTGATAGTTGTGAGGGACAGATAGACCCTCTGCCTGCAGCCAGTTTGCTAACACTCGCTCTGATCAACAGCCCCCCTGCTGCTCACTTCATGTCTTAAAATCAGGAAGTTTATTGATTTAACAATATACCCCTGTTTTCTTTAAATGCGTGGTTATGACCCTGGGTCTTCAAGAGCAAGACTTCATGACAGGGCGACTCCCTAAAGGCCCATTGTTAGTATTCTTAATGTTCAGGCAGTGTTGTAGTATTGCCCAGGGATCCGACTCGAGCACTGATGACTCTGATTTGTACTCAGTCCTGAGCATCACCTGCATTAAGACTTGAGAGATGGAGAGGATGACTCAGAATTGTAAGCTGATATAGGCTGTTTAAATGTTTAAGACTTTTTTTAATAAATATATATAACAAAATGAGAAAAACAAATCCAGGAAATCACATTGTAGGATTTTTAAAGAATTTATCTGTAAATCATGGTGGAAAATAAGTATTTGGTCACCCACAAAGAAGCAAGATTTCTGTCTCTCACAGACCTGTAACTTCTTCTTTAAGAAGCTCTTCTGTCCTCCACTCGTTACCTGTATTAATGGCACCTGTTTGAACTGGTTATCTGTATAAAAGACACCTGTCCACAGCCTCAAACACTCAGACTCCAAACTCAACCATGGACAAGACCAAAGAGCTGTCCAAGGACACCAGGAAGAACATTGTGGACCTGCACCAGGCTGGGAAGAGTGAATCTACAATAGGCAAGCAGGTTGGTGTGAATAAATAAACTGTGGGAGCAATTGTAAGAAAATGGAAGACATACAAGACCATCGATAATCTCCCTCGATCTGAGGCCCCATGCAAGATCTCATCCCGTGGAGTCAAAATGATCATGAGAACGGTGAGCAAAAATCCCAGAACTACACGGAGGGACCTGATGAATGACCTGCAGAGAGCTGGGACCAAAGTAACAAAGGCTACCATCAGTAACACACTACACCGAGAGGGACTCAAATCCTGCAGCGCCAGGCGTGTCCCCCTGCTTAAGCCAGTACATGTCCAGGCCCGTCTGAAGTTTGCCAGAGAGCATATGGATGATCCAGAAGAGGATTGGGAGAATATCATGTGGTCAGATGAAACCAAAATAGAACTTTTTGGTAAAAACTTAACTCGTTGTGTTTGCAGGAAGAAGAATGCTGAGTTGCATCCCAAGAACACCATACCTACTGTGAAGCATGGGGGTGGAAATCTCATGCTTTGGGGCTGTTTTTCTGCAAAGGGGACAGGACGACTGATCCGTGTTAGGGAAGAATGAACGGTGCCATGTATCGTGAGATTTTAAGCCAAAACCTCCTTCCATCAGTGAGAGCATTGAAGATGGAACGTGGCTGGGTCTTCCAGCATGATCCCAAACACACCGCTCGGGCAATGAAGGAGTGGCTCCGTAAAAAGCATTTCAAGGTCCTGGAGTGGCCTAGCCAGTCTCCAGACCTCAAAAACATCACTGCTGTAGAGGAGATCTGCATGGAGGAATGGGCCAAAATACCAGCTACAGTGTGTGAAAACCTGGTGAGGACTTACAGGAAACGTTTGACCTCTGTCATTGACAACAAAGGTTATGTTACAAAGTATTGAGTTGAACTTTTGTTATTGACCAAATACTTATTTTGAAAATGACAGACCTCTCTCATCTTTCTAAGTAGGAGAACTTGCAAAATCAGTGGCTGACTAAATACTTTTCATGCACAAGATCAAAATGTACACCTTTGTGCAACTTTGGGGTTTTAGTACCACTCTGGAAAACATCTTGAGAATACAAATGAATGGATTAAAGATGATTTTCTTGCTCTTGATGCCTCTGATGATAAATATTTTACTTTAAATTGGACTGTCAGAAACAAATCTACATTTAGAATTGGGTGCCAAACTTAAAAATTGAGAAGCATGATGACAATTTATCAGCAAGAAATACTCAAAGACACGATAACATAAACGTGCTCTGTGGAGTCCAGATAACTTTGAGGAAAGGAGTGCAGAACATTGGTGCCATCTTTAACTGCGTCACACTATCAGGACTCTTTTTTCTAACTTTGGCTCATAAAAACTCAGCTTACACAAAGTTCCAGCACAGGCAGACAGCCAAATGAAGTTATTGGACAGGCTTCTTCTGCATCTGTTGTATCCAAAGACACCAGTTCTTCCTTTTATAAAGTGTTTCAGTAACTGACTGCTGTCGGGGTGTAAAGACAAAGTGAACAAAAAATGACTCTGGAACAAATTGCCTGTCACAGCTTTGACACAATGAAGTTAATGACTTGTGTTTGTGGCAATAAAATACTTCATGTGGAGCTTAGCCAACATGTGGGTCATACAGCTGTTGAATAACTGTCACCTCAACCACATCATTTACCACCACCCTGAATGAATCCCTGAAACTGCGCTCCGTGCAATTCAAGGCATTTATTGGCATTGAATTTTAAGGACAGTTTTTTTTGCAGAATGTTGTGTTTGCAGAGTGATTCAGACTGAAGTGAAACTGAACCAAATTTATGTATCAAACAGCTTGGAGAGGCTCCTATGAATCAAGAGAAATACACAGTAACAGTGACATAAATCTGCTTATTTTTTACCGACCTTACTGAATGTTACCTCCCTCCTTCCACTTATAGGCAGGTTTTCTTTTACTCAGTGTTATGGCGTCACGTCCACGATGCTTGCTCTGGAAGATGTTCAACACCACAGACTGTATAAACAATGGACGTAGTATCAATGATATCACCCATCTGTTTCTGAAGTGCTGTTTTAAAGCCAATCGTCGGCGGGAGCCATATTGGAAATGCTGAACTCAACCAAACTTAGTGTGAGGTAAAGAGGCGGGGTTTAAGCCTCCTAGCCAACAGCTAAAACCATTCATCCCCGTACAGTGTGTGCCAATAGAGAAATTAGCTACTTAGATCCAAGCCGTTTTTTGAACCAGGTTGTAAACATGTGTATTCTGCTGTAAAGATCGTCTTCTTTGAATTGGTGTGTATGTGGTTTCTGCTGATTCTGCAGCCAGCCTCAAGTGGACACTCAATGAACTGCAGTTTATAACACTTCCGCATGGGCTTCATATGTTAAGACCGGAGGTTGACGCTTGTTCAACACTCATCTTCACAATGTTCTTCCATGGAGTGTGACATTCCGAACCTATTATCCAGTAGCAATGGACTATAGATGGAAGGTAGCTTTTAGCTAAATCTGGTGAGCTCCGCTTCAGCCGAAACCCTTTTCGATCAGCCCATCTTTTTTCTTGTAATGATTGTGATTGTGACGATTTCTGCTGCTGCTGATCGAAATAAAATGTCTCATTCATTTACTATAAAGTGCTTCCAAAAATCTTGTGGGAGGATAGGGCTTAAGTTGAAGGGAAATTTAGGAACACAAGACCTCATTTTGAAAATGTCCTTGAAATGTGGGACCACTGGGCTGTGGGAACATAAGGATGATCCCTTATGGCTTACCAAAATGGACATTTGGTTGTAGAAAGCAATTATCTATATGTTTGTATTTTTAATGATATTTTAACACAAAAAATATAGCACAGGGCGTCTAACATAGGCTGATCAATAAAAACAATAAAACCATCCCTCGATTTATGCACAAAGTTCAAACACACAAACGTCTCCAGAAAAACAAGAACTGACCAACTCAGGACATGACATCACTAAGAGGGAACACTGGAGGTGTGATTGAAATGTTAAGACCCAATGAGCCTGTTTGGAGTCCATGCATGTGCAGGACTATGTTCTTAGACTGATGGGTCTGACTGTCCTGTCTCCCCTGCAGGTGAACCTGAATATGGATGACGGTCGCTCTCTTGGTCTGATGATCCGGGGAGGAGCTGAGTACGGACTGGGGATCTACATCACTGGAGTGGACCCTGGATCTGCTGCAGACGCTGGAGCATTGAAGGTAAAGCTAGAATGATGACACTGTTACGCACTTATCACTCTCTAAAACATATATTTTTTTGGTAATTCACATTAAATTGAACATCTCCATTGAAGGTAACATTAGACGAGGTGAACGGGACTTCTGCACAAATGCCAATGTTGACATTTCTGTCCTCATTCAGCTCTCCTTCTTCTCTTTGACGTTGACTCACCTTTAAACATATATGAGTCAAATGTCTCATCTTTGAACATTGTTGCTGTTATCTCTACCTCTTCTGGTTTCAGTGACTTTGTAGAGATCAGCAGCTTAGAGATGCTCTCTCCAGCTCTGCTGCCGTTGTCTGGTTCACAGGACAGGATGTTGCTCAGGCTGCTCTTACATCTGTGCCTGCTAACTGTCATTATTTCCCCACACTCAAGACCAGCCTGAAACCACACTAAAGTTTTAACCCCAGTGTCAACAGGCAGAGAGGTAGTGACAGGCTACATTCTGTGGATTGATTTGATATGACATGTGTGCTCAGGTTGTCTCTGATGTTGCTTTTACTGCTGAAACTTCATCACTGTAGTCTAAAATATGATGTTCAGTTTTAACAGCAGATACAGTGTGTGTGTGTGTGTGTTTTATACTGACGTGGTTAAGTAAGGATGCTGATGCTACGCAGCTTTAATATTTAACCCTCCTGTTACCCTCAAATGTACTAACATTTTTTAGCCTGGGGTCAATTTGACCCCAGCAATTTAGACCTCCAGAAACTGATTGATACCTAGTTTTATGTTTATGTTTCTTTGTTGACTATCCAAATAGCCTTTAAATAAAACATATTTAAAGCATATTAACACAATTTAAAGCTTTTAGAAGAACATCAAACTGCTGCAAGTTTGTCATGCTCTTGGCAGCCCTGCCTTGTTTCTATGAAAACGTATGACACAGACTCATCATTGAATGTCTTTAGAGACATGGTGGCTGGAAATATTATATCTCAATCTAAAGGTTAGTGGTTCGATCCCAGCTCCAGCAGTCACATGCAGAAGGGTCCTTGGTTATAGTGGCCTCAATATCATCCAAAACCACCAAAACAAATGTGTGTAAAATGTTGATATTTCTTATCTTATATACAGCTAAAACAGCCTGGGGTCAAATTGACCCCAAGAAACACTGATGCATATGTTATTTACTTTTTTACAGGAAATTGGAACATATCAACATTTTAATTTTATGTTTTCCCAGTTGTCTCCATTAAATTAGGAAAATAAATGAAATATGAAGCCAAAAAAATGATGTTAATCATTAATTTAGAGACGTTAAACATTGAATGGGGTCCAATTGACCCCAAGGATAATAGGAGGGTTCAAATATGAAAACGTGTTTTAATGAAAAATAACTGTTGGAATTATTATTTTGTGTGTGTGCTCTTGCATGTGTATGCAGGGTGTTTGAGTAGAGGAGAGCACGCTGCCTGGTTAACATACAGAGACAGGGTTGAACCTCCAGCTCACAGCCGGTTCTCTTTAACAGATACTAATAATGAGGAGCATCATGTGTCAGCAGTGAGCTGTACGTTGTATTGATCTGCTTTGTATGCAGGGTGCGTGTAGAGGAATAGACTGAGAAGGAGAGGAGGAGATCGGTAGACAGGCAGTTTTGTTCCTTTGCACGCTTGCTTTTTGTGCCTTTGAATAATTGATGTGTGTCAAAGTTAGACACAGACAGCAGAGTACAGGAGCCACGCACTCTTCAATGAAACCAGCCGGCATTAGAGACTCTCAGAATAGTTTGTTGTTACCAGACTATCTTTATACGTTTATTCCAGTGTGTTGGATACCATCAGCTGTCTATACGTCTAAGACTGCTACACTGCATGGTGTGTGCTCATGGCCAAAAAACACAAAGCTAACTATCAGGCGAGGCTACTGCATTCAGTGGAACTAGAGCGTATATGAGATGTGCATGAAAAGGAACATCTTAGACACTTTTTGTTGAAGGTTTTTGGGAATCTGTGCAAAATACTGATATCAGCGTGTTAAAAGAGCACAGATTAGCATGTTTACTCTCTAATAAACAAGGCAGAAAGAGAAGAGCAGCTGGTTGTAAACATGATTAGATTTGCAGGTGTATCTCAGGCCCAAATATCAGGGAATTAACAAGTTCTTCTCATTCCTCGTCTGGAAACCACAAATTAGCAGCAAGGTTGATGTCAAAGAGGAGATATTTCGTCTGCCTGACAGTCTGTCTGTCTGCTGCCTTCAGAGACAAACTGTAGACTCTGAGTGACAGCTTGAATCACTCATTCAGTGCCTCTTCATTTACACAGTTTGAGAACAAAGCTTCAGTTGCAGTTTTCAGTCAGACAGATTTATATAACTCACAGGCTCACTACTGTTTCTTTTTCCAGGAAATGTTTGCTCTTTATTTATTTTGGTACTTCATAGAAATCAGAACCCAGAAACTGACTCTGAAAGTGTGTCTATGCTTAAAGCATTGTAACTCAAATGAACAAAAACGTTCTACCTATGATATTTAAAGTCACATTTAAATACTGTTATACTGTATATATTTAAAATATTAGAATTGAACTTCAACTTCAACTTCAACTTCAATTTTTTAAGTATTATTATGTTTTTGATACCGTTTTAACGCTAGGATACAGAAGGCGGGGTTAACTTGGATATTTATGACAAAATAAATATCTAACCAATCAGAAATGAAACATTGAGTCACATGCACACATGTTCAACGAAACTACGAAGTCTCCTGACGTCTCAGCCAGCTCCTCTCAGTGTTGTATTAGCTGTTAGCTTGTTTGCTAATCATGTACTGCCTGTAATCTGTCTGTGTAGCTGTCTCTCTGCTCTTTGCACAGCTGTGCTCGTGTGTCCCTGTCTGCACATCCACCGCTTAACATGACAGCTTGTTGTCATTCTTCTATTTTCCTAACGGCGGTGATTTGGGGAAGCTTTGGGACATGGTTGAGTTGAGTTGTGGTCGAGTGGCTAAAGCAGTCCTGCATATGCTCCAGTCATTTCCCCAGGACCGGTTCACTAACTTTTACCAGGACCGGTTCACTAACTTTCCCCAGAACCGGTTCACTAACTCTCCCCAGGACCGGTTCACTAGCTTGCAACAGGAACGGCTCACTAACTCTCCCCAGGACCGGTTCACTAGCTTGCACCAGGACCGGTTCACTAACTTTCCTCAGGACCGGTTCCCTAACATTCACCAGGACCGGTTCACTAACTTTCCCCAGGACCTGTTCACTAACTTTCCACAGGACCGTTTCACTAACTTTCCCCAGGACTGGTTCACTAACTTTCCCCAAACAGCTCAGAGTTTAGACAAACAGCTCCTTCTGACACCCGGAGCCGAGCTCCTCTGCGTGCACATACTACACTTCAGCCTCCGCTGCTCCGGTTGTCCCATGGTCCTAATGCCCCGGAGACTACGGAGTGATAAAACTAATTAATGATAGAAGTCCTGATTCTGAAGGATTTTGTGACTCAGCACTCAGAGACCATTTGAAATTAATAATTTTCAGATTCTGGAGTTTTTATGTCTTTAGATTCAGAGTCAGACGGCTCAAACATGTAGGCTGTGAACTCTCTCCTGACCTGTCAATCAAAGAGTTAGCGGCCACGCCCACACAGTCCTGAGAAATGCTCTGAACTGTAAAATAAGTTGTTTTTGAGCACAGTTTTTCATAGTTGTGGATGTTTATTTTCAAAACGTTTTTTTTGTTGAAGCTTGAAAACACATTCAATTTTGATATTCTATGTGAATCTTAAATATTCTATTTACATTTCCAGATTCTTTAAAGTTACATTAGTCCTCTGCTGTAATACAATAGACTCTGAAACTCTACATTTTCTGTATCACATGAATCAAAGCAGAGAAGAAAGGCTTTATAAAGCTAAACCTAAAACAGAGGAGTCAGCAGAGCTCAGTTGGATCCGTGTTCGGGCGCCCTGAGGCACTGAAACCTCTGGTGTGGTCCTTAAAGTTGTGTTCGTGTATTAAACTCGTTGTTGATGCAAAGATTCTCCGGCGCTGTGCCAGCTGTCATCGTCAACATCTGCTACCTGATTCTGATGAACCTGTTAGCATTCCTGCCACCTGCTTCCTATTAGGCTGCTAAACCTGTTAGCGTTGCTAACATCTGCTACCTGCCTAACAGCCTCAGTCAGCCAGCTGACTTCACCGCAGTGACGGGCCTGCAAAGATGCTTTATTAGCCATCTAAATCTGTGCTGTGTGCTTTCAGGTCAGCTTTCTGCCTCAACAAGCAGGCCACTCTCACTGAGCTATTTTCCCTCCTGCCTGAAGCACGAGGAACAGCAGCCAGTGTTTCCTACCTGTAAACAATGAGGCTGAAACCTCAATCTGGCTTTCATGATAATATCTCACTGTGTCCTACTTGGAGATAAAAATAACACTCATCTTTATTTATTTATTTGGGTATTAGTTCTTAGTAGTCCAGACCAATTGGGACACTTTAGAAAAATCTTCTTACACCGAGGAGAAGGAGATTAAAAAGCAAGAGCTTGAAAGACATCCTCAAAATTTAAATGTTCTCCTTTGAAAGAAACAGCGAGACACTTCTCTGCTTCTGTGACAGGGAGATGAAGAGGTTCCTCTTTTAACGCGGGGAATTGTTCGGTCATGCTGCAGGGCTGGAGGGTTTGACGTGCAGTGACAGAAAATGTTAGAGCCGGGAAAGGTGAGAGAGCAGAGCGGGTGACAGAAAAAGAAATGTAGTGGATTCTCTCTCTTTACCTCGCCAAGGCTCACAAATGTGCCTTCATTCATCGAGAGTCTGCAGACATTCATCGCTTCTGGAGAGGAGCTGAGATCTATCTTACAGTGCACATGTGTGTTTGTGTGTGTGTGTGTGTGTATGTGTGTGCGTGTGTGTGTGTGTGTGTGAGATAGAGAGATGGTCAGATTGAGTGATCCTGCCATTAGAGTGAGAGCAGCAGACGGAGAAAGAGGCTGTTTATTATTTCCAGGAAAAGCATCTCTCTCTCTCTCTCTCTCTCTCTCTCTCTCTCTCTCTCTCTCTCTCTCTCTCTCTCTCTGAGTTTTCTGTCGTTAATAAGATGGAGGGTTGGCTAGACGCTGCAGCAGGTGATCATCACAAGATAAATGTACGGCCCTTTTTTCTCATATTCATTCTTTTAATATAACTTATCCCATATGTCATTAGCTTGTCCAAATGCATCAAAAATATAACTATTTATCTGTTTACCTGCTCTTATCTAGAGGTCCAGGGCTTATCTGTGGTTGCACATTGTTGTTGCAGCAGGTGTGTAGTCGTCGTCTTCCCTTCCGTAGAAAAATTTCCACTTTTTGCTCCACCACCACATTTCTTCTGAGAACAAGAGAGGTATACTTCTTCTCTCACAACCTCCTCACTCTTAATAAGCTCCAGAAATACTAAAACACAGAAACAAATAGAGAGAATGCCACAGGCCACTTTCCTAGCAGGACACGCCCCCTCAATCAGGTGATTAAACATCCTGCTACATCTTCAGTAGGACGTGATGAAAACAGGAGTAAAACAAATGAATATCAGCGTAAATTAAGGTCAAATGGACTCAACAGAGATCGGTACAGCTCACCAGAGACACAGAGCTCTGTGGACAGAAATCCTGTTTCCTGACATTAACATATACCTGATTTATGAAGCGGTGAAGTGCACAAAGCAAAGCCTCATTCTGATCTGACCCTCTGATGAACTGTTGTTACCTCCCATTAATCAGATCTGACAGCTCCACAGCACGACTCGTAAACTGTAACAATGATCCACATGACTTCAGCAGTACAGGCAGGGCATCTCATGACCTGGAAGATTTGTTAAACAGCAGTCATGTTAAATTATTAATTTCAATTTTAACCCACACACATTACACTGTGGGGGTGCACATAAGGACAGACTCAAACAGCTACTATCTCATCCTCAGTAACACACTGTTCGACAGTTCTGCCAATTTTATATTTATATTTGTACATTCTTCTATTTGCACATTTTATATATATATATGTATGTCTTCTATTTTATTTTATTTTATTTTTGTATTTTATTTAAACAGAGAGAAGTCAGACAAAATTTCACTGTACTTGTACAGCGACAATAAAGCTGATTCTAATTCTTCTAATTCTAATTCTAAATTAATCTGTGATCAAAACCTGCAGACCGATCATTTTTTAACCTTTTATCTAGACAGGCTTTGCAGGATTTTAAAACCAGGTTTAAAAGCGTAATCCAGAGTCCTCTGAAACTGTTCAGATAATTCATCAACTTGACAACAAAGTCAGTATGTGTATGAAAGTGTGATGTGTTGAGACATAAGCAAATTTCCTGCTGGTATCTGGTGAAAACATTAACCTTTCATCAGTCTGTACAAACACATGTTGAAGAAACTCGCCTTTCAACTCTTTCTAATACAGCGCCACCCACCGCACAAAGTGTGACTGCATAGTAGGGGTGAGCCCGACTAAGGATTTGCTTAGTCGAATCTGATTCATCAGATTTTGCCCATAGTCGACGAATAGTTGAATGTTTGTTGTTTTTCCTTATTGACCCAAAGTCTGCATGATGGTGACCGCATGACAATATTACGCAAAACCATTTACAATTAAAAGACTCATAGCTTAAAGTAAAAGGGACAACAGAATATTAGAAGTATAAAACTTAGATTTTTTAAATCTATATTGCAAAAACTACGAGGTGATGATGGAGAGAAAACTCAAATAAGGCCACCATCCATTAAACATGGAACAACGCGCCGCTATAGAATAAGGAATCAGGAGATATTTAAACAGTGTTCACACAGCGGAGAGCAGCACTGCAGAGGGTAGTTTGTCCAACTTAAGGCTAAACATTTGTATAATGTTCAAAATCAAACCTGAACCAGCTAAAGGGTTTTTAAATCTCTTAACAGAACCTTTTAAAACAGTCTTTCGTCTCCTTTTTGTCCGCTTGAGTCTTTTCAAATTGTACGTGAGGAAAACCATCATGTGTACGGGCAGAAGTGCGCTCCTTGCTTTGTTGACTGTAAATCCTGTCTTTGAGAATATCCTCTCTGATGATGTGGAGGTGGATGGGATGATGTGGATTGTTTTGTTTGGGTATCCTTCCTCGTTCTTTTGGCCCCGTACAGTTTTTGTGTGGTCCGGTAATCCTTGATCTCACAGCCCTCTTCATGAAGCTGCTCCTCATCTTCATTGCTAGTTTTAGGATCAACTGAAGTTTTATTTCCTGACATTTTGAGCTACCATGAACGTAGAAAGATTTAAAGGCCAGCTGAGGTACGTCTGCTCCACAGGTCCCTGCTAAATGGGAGAGTCCACCTTTAATTACCACCTTAAGGAGACTTAACACTTCAAGAGCTGTTCTCAGAATTACATTAAATACGTCTATATTTATTTAAAAATAGGATTTATGAGACACTGTTTTTAGGGGAAACAGGAAAATAATGTAAAATTAGACATTGAGCACCCCCATGGTTTGAATGGAATGATCCACGTTTCATATGCAAATATTCGACTATGAGATTTGCAGTCGACTAAGGCTCGTTAGGACGAATCGTCAAATATTCGACTATTTGGGGTCACCCCTACTGCATATTTCTTCTCTCATGGAGCGTCTTTAAACACATCAATCTGTTTTGTGAGTACATTATAGTTTTTTTATTTTGTGGCATATGGGGCAGGATGCCTGGTAAAATAGTGTGTTAGATTTATGGTCCAGCCTTTATAAAGCTGAAAGCTGCAGTGCAGCCTCTTACACTGTTTGAAACTGTAATTTTAAATATCCCTGAACTCAGCATTGCTGAGAAAGTAGTAGATCCATCATCTGCTCCATATGAATAGACCCAGCTGAAAGTCATATTACTCATTTATATTTGTTCAACACAGCGACACTCACTGCTGCCCATTCATTACTTAAAGAGAGTGAAAACACTCAGCCATATCCATTAGAAGTTATATAAATCTGCTCCAAATCCATCCAATCAGAGGCTGCTAACCTTCTCACCTTTGAGAGGAGCTCCAGATAGACCAGCACTTTCATCCCTCTGTTACTGAGAAGTACTTTGTCTTGTTTGTTTGGATGAATTTTCTTATTATCATGTCAGAGTATCAGATTTTTATTGTTTAAAATCTGCACACTTTGCCAGTACTGGGTTGTGCAGCCAAGGTTGGCGGATTGTGAAACAGGTTGTCGCAAACAACATAAAAATCTTGGCTTTATAGCTAAAAAGCTTCATCAGATGCACATCTTCTATTCATTCAATTTGAAGAGCCGGCAGAATCCATCATGTGTGATACCACAAACAAGTAATTTAACTCAACAAACTACAATACATCCAGAACTCTGCCGCCCGCCTGCTCAGCCACACCCACTCCCGTGACCATATCACCCCTGTCCTCCAAAACCTCCACTGGCTCCCTATCAAACAGCGCATACATTTCAAAACCCTCCTTCTCACCCACAAAGCCCTTCATAACCAGGCCCCCTCTTACCTCACCGACCTGCTCCATCACCACACCCCCTCCCGTAACCTCCGATCCTTCAACGCCCACCTCCTCTCCCTACCACCCGACACCAAGCACCGAACCTTGGGGGACAGAGCTTTCTCTGTCGCCGCCCCCACCCTCTGGAACGCCTTACCAATTAACATTCGTAACTGCCCCAACCTGTCCACCTTCAAATCACTCACCAAAACCCACCTGTTTAGAACTGCGTTTAACGTATGATTGCTTTTAAATGTATTTTATCCATGTTTTTATTATTCTGTTGTTTTATATGATGTTTTTATCCTTTGTGCAGCGTCTTTGAGTTTTTAGAAAAGCGCTTTATAAATAAAATGTATTATTATTATTATTATTAATGCATGTATGGAGAATGTGACAAATGCAGCAATAAGATGTATCCACACACGGATCTGCCAATCGTGTCTCCTACCTTCAGTGGGCCACTGGTGACAAAAAGCACAAAGATGATTCTGAAGCAACCTCAAAGATTACTTTGGAAAAAGAATATGAATCTTCTCAAGAAGAGCTGGTGCAAATATTTGCCACTTTGCTCCAGAGGTTTAAGCGCCATCTCTACAACATCAGGCAGTAGTATGCTATCTCACAGGCCCTGAAGCAGAACCTCCCTGCAAACAAAAGGGCAGTCCATGTTGACTTCTCTGAAAACTATAGCTACAAATACAGCAAAATACACCAACAGGCCACCTTGCACAGTATTAGTGGGGGTAGAATCTGACCCTGGCTTCTTCTGCATGATATCGGCATCAAGGTTGAAGAAACCACCTGCAATATGACAACAACCGGAGCCCATCCTAGAAGAAATCAGAGAAACATTTCCAGAACTGTTTTTTAAGAAGGGGCTTACAAGGTGTTCCTAGAACTACTTTGAAGCCAGCCACGACAAAGGAGCCCCAGGTGGCTGAAGAGGAGGGCCAACAGGCTTGTCATCCAAGGAGTTGATATCCCCACACCAATGTCCCTGTACAAAGCTCATTCAGGAGCATGATGTGGATGATGCAGAGAAGGAATATATATCTGCCTGTCTCACCACTATGGGGAGCCGAGCATTCAGCCGCTCTGCTCCCCGTCTCTGGAACTCATTACCACCTCGACTCAGAAACATCTATTCTTTCCCCCATTTCAAATCACAACTCAACACACATCTGCTTAAAACCGCCTACTCCGTCTAACGCCAATTGAACTGTCAATTTTTATTGTTTCTATTTTCTTACCACTTTGTCCGTTTATATTGTTTTGATTTTGATTTTTGTTTCCTTTAATGTAAATCCATGTATATATATACATATATATATATATCCTTGAGTGCCGAAAAATGTGCCTTTAAATAAAATGTATTATTATTACTATTATTATTAGTATCATTATTATCGATATCAACTGGCATGAAAAATTTCATCATGATCATTTATTTTTTGCAATATCGCCCAGCTTTACCTTCACCTAGCTGCTATCAGCCGCTCTCGTGGTGCAGGTGGTGACATACTGAAGTCTGTCTGATCCTCTGCCCTGAGTCTTTCTCTGGCAGCGGAGATGAGCGGGCCTCACACTCTATAAAGAAATCAGCAGAGGAGAGAGAGTGGAAGATTTTGTTGTGAGATTATATGGATAGAAGTCAATACTGGGTCTGTCTTCAGCAGCAGCTATCAGCCTGTCAGTGTAACCTCGACTGAGGCACATTCACGCTGACAGCCAGTGTTCATTTGTCGATTTTGACCGAGGCTCAAAAATTACAATCAGTTGAATCATGCTTTATGACTCGTTTTGAATGCACTCCCTATGTTCCTCTAAGGCTTGGTGCAAGAACTGAATACTGAGACAGCTTGTCTGGCTCTTGAATGTGAATACACTGCCTGTTTCTCTGTGTGTGTGTGTTTAAAGATAACAATTTCAGAGTAGCTACTTGCTCCTACATCCTCTGCCATGTTGGCTGCCTCACTTTCATCCATGTAGGTCACAGACATCACACTAAATCCTCTGATCCTTATTGACTTCCTCTCAGTCATCTGGTTCTGATATGTCTGTCTTGCTGTTTCTATCAGTGATGTCTGTCTTATGTGATATGCACCGATGGATACGCAAAGGGATCCTGCAGTTTTGGAAATAAAAAAGAGATGGAAGTATCGATTTTACACGAACAACGTCATCAGAAATATGGGGGTGCATCAGTGGCAATCTGCTAGTGTCAACCAGACAAGTAGGCAAGCTTTCAACAACGTGTGACAAGCATCAAAATGTCTGGTTGTTGTGTGGACAGGTGTCAGAATCAATGAACCAACAGTGGACTCGAGTTTACCAACTAAATTTGACTTGAGTCTCCAATGGGTCCCAGCACAGATTCTAGTCAATGTGTTTGCTTCCATGGGTCCAGCAATCCTGAGCCCTCTGCAGCAGATTTGCAGGACTTCTATTTTTGGCAATTGTTGGAGCAAAACGCTTCACCCAGCACAGAGCAGATGGAACGGGGCAAGAAGTCAGGCACCAAAACAACATTAAAACATGCAGTTGATTTTCAGAATCAAACTCTCTGTGTTATCACTAGATCGATTTCACTTAACTACAACAACAAACCGTCATGATGAGTGGAGCCAGGCCTGGAGTCAACAGTTAAGAGGTTTTCAGAGGACAATAAAGACAACATGGATGAAGAGAGGCTCATCATGGAGGTGGGGAAACTGTCGATTCAGTAACGACCACGGGAAACCCTCGGTCTCATGACTCCAAGTGCCCAGAGGTCCTGTTCAAGGTGTTGTCCAGTGTTCACTGGAGTCAAACTGAAGAACTTTACAAGAGAGCATCACGAAGAGGCTGGAGTCAGAGCATCAAGAGCCACCACATATAAACGTCTTCAGGAAAGAGACTACACCTGTCACATTCTTCATATGAAGACACTCCTGAACCAGAAGAGTCTTACCTGGGCTAAAAAAAGATTGGGACATTTAGAATTTAATTTCTAAATCAAGGTCCTAAAGTCTGGAGGAAGAGAGGAAAGGCACAGAATAAAAGTCCAGAGTGAAGTCTCTGCTGTCTGTGATGGTTTGGGGGGCCATGTCATCTGCTGGTGTTGGTTCACTGTGTTTTATCAAGTCCAACGTCAACACAGTGTCTACCAGGAGATTTTAGAGCACTTCATGCTTCATCTTCCAACAACCCTCATGGAGATGCTGTTGTCCTTTTCCAGCAGGACTCAGCACCTGCCCACAGTGCCAAAACTACCACCACATGGTTTACTGACCGTGATGTTACTGTGCTTGATCAGGCAGCTGACTCACCTGACAAATCTGTGAGATATTTGTCAAGAGGAAGATGAGGATGACCCGACACAAAAATATACACCAGCCAAAGGCCGCATTCAAAGCAACCTGGGGTTCAATAAGACCTCAGCAGAACTACAGGATGATCACGTCTATGCCTTACTGATGCAGCAATTTGTGAGGAAGAAGCCCACACTGGCAAGTACTGTGTGAATAAATTAACATGCTTTTTAAAGTTTAACATTTCTGTGTCTTCAACCTTTTCTTCCTCATTTTTGACTATCATGAGCTTTTAGTCTTAATCGTAGAAATTCAAAATTGTTTGAAATCTTCTATTTGACATCAGAAATACAAGAATATGTTAAAGTTGTTATTCCGGGGGTTCACTCGCGGTCTTCTTTGGGGGGTGGGGTGGCGCGCGGCTGGGGGGGTGTTACTGCGGCAGGCATTGGGGTGTCCCTCCATGCCCCCGCAGTCTGGTCCATCAGTCGCAGGGCGTGGGTGGGGGGCGTGGCTGGGGGGAGTGGTCGGGCCGTCTGGGGGGGCGGGGGGGATTGGCCCTGCCGCCTCCGCCCTCCCCCCGCTCCGGCGCGCCGGTTGGCGGGCTCTGGTCCTGGTCCTGCCCGTCTGCCTGGCTGTCTGCTCCTGGTGCTGGGCCCCCTCGGCCCTGGTGGCTCCTTTGGCTCCGTCTTGGGGGGCTGTGGGGGCGGTGTTGTGGGGGTGTCCCTTGGGGGGGCTGCGGGATCTCTCCCCCCTCGCCCCCCTTTCCTCCTACTGGGTGACCTGGGGGTCGCCCTGGGTGCTCCGGCGGTACCTGTTTGCTTCCGGTCTGGGTCCTTGGCTTGTCCCCTGGCCTGGGTCTCCCGCGGCGGGTTGGGTCCTTCGGTCTGACTGCTCTCGCGGCCCGGGTGCCGGGCCGAACCGCTCGGCTGATCTGACCCAAGTGGTTTCATCTGCACCAGTGGTGGTCTTGTTACACAGATAGAACACAGCACGGCGGCAACCCTCTGCGACCCAAGCTTCAGTAATGATTGTGGACATAGGGTTGCTTAATCATTAGTATCACCCCACAGAGTTTTTGGAGTCATGGTGAGATGGTCCCTCTCCATCTAAGTGTGTTAGGTCTCTCTCTCCTTCTCTTTCCCTGAACCTTTGTATATCCTTATGTAATCTTTTTTTCACTTTCTCTTAATTTTATTTTTATTTTTTTTGGCCCACCTAGGTGTGCACGCCCTCTTTTACAGAACATGATATTAGCTGTCGAAGAAAGAAAGGAAGAGAAAAAAGAAAGAAAAGAGGAAAAAAAAAAAAAGAAAAAAAAAAGAAAAAGAAAGTTGTTATCCTTTAATTGAACTATAATAAAAAACTACTATTTCATGATATTCTAATCTTTTGAGATGCACCTATACATAATTATTAATTACAGTATTACATTATCCCTCTTATCCTGTCCCCTCTCTGGTTTTTGCTTCATGAAGCGACAAGTTTGGACCCACAGCAGACTCAAAGTAAATCTGTCTTTTATTTAGACCGATGTTTGTGTTCACTTCTTTTTTATCGCCTGTGGCCTGAACAAATCCTGAGCAGACACAAAGGAGGAATGAAGCCTCTGCTGCTGTGGCTCTGACACGCTGCTCACGCTACACCCTCCTGTGTAGGTGTTGGAGAGGACAGTCATATTTGCACAATCACAAGAGGTCTCTTATCAGATGGAGTTGGAACAAAACACAAAAGCTGATGTTTTTTCAGCATCAGATTTGGAGATGCTTTGTGAAAAATAACAACTTTAAATTAGAAAGAGGCAGGGGAGATTTTTTCTGATCATGCTGGATGGTCCCTGTGTTATTAACAACCACTCTCCTCTTCCTGTTACAACCTGCAGGCCAAAAAACAGCTGAAAATAGCAGGTTGCCCTCTCTCTGTGAAGAGGACAGGGCCAGGCACCTCCAGCGCTCTGCACACACACATTTTATCTCACACTGTATCGTGAATGATCGATAAAACTCAAACTGTAAATCATTACAGGCGTGGAGTAAGAGCGGGTGGGAGACCTGCAGCCTCTTGGAGGAGATATTGATGTTGTCACGGACGTCAAGTGAGAGCGGCGCAGGCTGACACCAGCAGATGTTTCTGTTTAACAGGATCTCAGTTTTTATAGTTTTTCTTAATTGTGTTTATACAGAAGGTTATCTTCACCACAGAGGGTGAAGGGACAATATGTTGAGCCCCTTTGTGCCGTATTATATTTGCAGAAATATGCAAATCAGGTTCCTCTTATCCTCAGCGGGCTCATGCTGCTTCTGCTTTACATAATCATGGGAGTGCAGGGAGGTGAGGAGAGGAGAAGTCAATAACTAATTTCTGCCTCCACTCTTCCCGCTGTGATATAGTGGAAGCTGTTTTCCTGCTGCTTTCAGCACTCCCTTGTGTTTTTCTGCATCAATCTGAATCCTTCCTCACGTCAGTCTTCACAAACAGGCCCAATTATACACGTTACAGTAGCATAAGTTCTGTTGACCACTCACTCTCTTTAGCTAAGCCAGCTGAAACTCATTTAGCTTGATTGTGTCAGAGTGTGCAGGTCGTTTTATCCTCTGATAATCTGCTCCATGGGTCATAACAGTGTTGCCAACTTAGCAACTTTGTCACTATATTTAATGAGTTTTCAGACCCCTCTAGTGACTCTTCTTCAAAAAATCTAGTGACTGACTCAGGGCAGGGGATGTTCACCTATCCACGTCCAGACTGCAATTTAAAAGTGCAATGCTCAAAGCCACCCTGATCCCACCTTGGCTTACAGTAAAATTATTACAAGAATCAGGAGAAGAAAGTTCATTTGTAGTTTGCATTTCATTTGAACATTATTTAGGTTTTTTTTTACTCACTTTTTGTCTCTCTTTGTGGCGTTACATGTCTCTCCTGCAGCGTCCATTACAATTTAAGCAAATGGTCAATTGTGCTAGTGACTTTAGGGACAGCCAATAGCTCCTTTCCTTACTGGGAAGTTGGCAACACTGGGTCCTCAAAGTATGTTATATGCTGAACAAGGAGTGGAGGTTAAGTTAGCAAAGACTTCTTTTAAAGTTTGATGTCTGGTAAAAGCTCACCACTCTTTCTGTGGTAACTGAGGTTGTAAGGCGAGAGGGTTGAAAGTAAGTTCACATAAGAGATGATTCAAATCACTGAAATGAAAAATGATTATTGATTCCCTTTATTAACAGCAGAGGGCGCTGTCTGCCTTTGACTTCTCTTGTTTGATGTTGTAACGTCTCTCAGGTTTGTAGCAGAAAGGAGGGGAACAGACTTATGTCACGTTCACACCAAGCGGCAAACTCCGGTCTCAAACGATGAAGCCCATGCGGAAGGGTTATGAACTGCAATACATTGAGAATCCACTTGAGGCTGGCTACAGAAACACCGGAAACCACATAGACATGAATGGGAAAAAGACGATCTTTGCATCATTAATAAACATGTTTACAGCCTGGTTCAAAAAACGGCTTGGCCCTACGAAGCTAATCTCTAATCGGCATACACTCTACCGGGGGTGAACGCAACGGCTCATAAGATATTAGGATTAAGAGTTTTTGCCCAAATAAGGACATGACTGACTTGACTCCCGGTTGGGAACACATAGCTGTTGACTAGGAGGCTCAAACTCCGCCCCTTTGCGTTACACTCTGCCTGGTTGAGTTCTGCATTTCCAATATGGCTGCTGCTGTCGATTGGCTTCAAAACAGCGCTCAGGAACAGATGGGTGACGTCACAGATAGTACGTCCATATTTTATACAGTCTATGGTTCACACCAGATGCAAACGATCGCGCTATTTACACAAATCTCGCCGCCTCAGATTCTCAGATGCCAACCTCCTGTCCCCTATCACCAAGTCCAAGCACCGCACCTTGGGGGACAGAGCCTTTACCATCGCTGCCCCCACTCTCTGGAACTCTCTCCCTCCACACATCCGTAACTCTGACTCTCTCCTCTCTTTCAAAAACCAACTCAAGACCTTCCTTTTCCAAAAAGCATACCACACATGACCTCTCCCCCCGCCCCACCTCTGTCCCTGTTTTGTTTGTTTTTATTTATGTGTTTCATTTTCTTTCTTTAGTTTTCATCTTATGTAAAGCAACTTTGAGTACTAAGAAAAGCGCTATAAAAATTCTATGAATTATTATTATTATTATTATTATTAAATCTGTTATTATCCATTCAGGTTGAGCTCACGGACATTGAATGGGAATCCGGTCATGCTAAAGGGGCAGTGCTAACTTCCTACTACAACCCATAGCTGGATACCAGTGTCAGTTTTTCACAAGTTACCAGATAATCCTCCTCACTCACTTTCCTCACAGTGAGCTCCTGTTTAATCCTGATCCCATAAAAAGTAAGTAGAGTCACAGAGTTTGGAGAAGCCAAATAGAGATATAATCAATGTGTCCCAAATATTCCAGATGAATTAATCTCAGCAGGTCCACACGTTACACCATACGTCACTGAGTGATCTGCACGCTGATTAGCTATCTGGAAATTGCCGCTTGACGGGGACAGAGTAAAAGTGGCGTCTTGTTGGACTATGTTCACCTCTGGATTAGTAGAAATTAAATAACAAACAAAGTGATGGACAAAATGTTGAACTTAAAGCATCTAAACCAACACACACAAACCTGATCATCACCTCATGCTGACTTTTTATTGTGTCTGTGCTTAAAGCTACACATTTCTAACAGGAGAAAACTAACCTTGAGGACATGGTGGTCATTCAACAACAATAGGAAAGTTTTTCTTTGCATTTGTTGAAATGTCTCAGTGAACCCAGTGATTCTGGACTTTTCACTCATGTTCCTGCATTCCTCCTGAGATTTAGTAACAGACGAGAGAGTCTGAATATTGAGTTTTTAGTCCGTGACCGTTGATTTGTTGTCCTGTCATCTTGTTGTCTTATCTGTGACACACCGTGTGGAGAAAAGCCAGGGTGTCACCTTTTTTTCAGCTGTCCAAAGAAGCATAATTAGCTTCAGAGCTGCATCAGTTTATGTGTGTACAAACATGTGTGTGTTTGTGTGTGTGGCATCCTGCAGACAACTCAACAAGTTGGGAAAGTTGGAATGACCTTGTGTTTCTCGCTCACTGTTTGGTAATAAATCTGTGGCCTGAGGCGTGGAGAAAGAAGACACATTGCCCGAGTCTTGGATTGTGAATCAAGGCACGCAGAGAGGTGCATATATAACCAGAGGGAGGAAGCAGAGATGTTCACTGAGTGTGTGAGATGCGCTCTCTGTCATGCTGCTGTGATTGTGGAGAATAAGATCAACCTTTTGGTCCGGATATGTATTTCTTCATAATTCTCAGGACATTGATAACAAAAGAAACCGTGGTGCTTTTCCAGGTTTCTGTCTTCGCCGCCTGAGGCCTCTTTTTTACAGGAACTGTTAAAAATGAAGTGATACAAAAATGACAACAGGTACATTTTGTTTTTGTATGTCTGTATGAAACCAGCTGACAGTGAGGTCTGTGGATTACTCAGAGTAACTTCTCTAGAACAAGAGTTGAGCTGTATCACGAGACACACGTGGGTTTCGTTAGCTTAGCATAGAACTCACAGCATCATAAAATGCCATTGACTGCATAAATAATGGACGTAGTATCCATGACGTCACTCATCTGTTTCTGAAGCACTGTTTTGAGGCCAATCGGCGGCGGCAGCCATATTGGAAATGCTGAACTCAACACTAACTGTCGAGCGAGTGTGACGTAAAGAGGCAGGCTTTGAGCCTCCTAGCCAACAGCTACAGTGTTCCCGCCTGTCAATCAAGAATCGTAATGGAAAACTCGTTATCTTAAAATTGACGCGTTAAAAAAAAATCCCACTGTACAGTGTGTGCCAATTGAGAAATGAGCTATCCAGACTACACTTGTTTTTTTTTAACCAGGCTGTAAACATGTTTATTTCTGCTGTAAAGATCTGCTTTTTTGAAATTGTATGTATGTGGTTTCCGGTACTTCCAGAACCAGCCTCAAGTGGACAACCGAGAAACTGCAGTTTTTAACACTTCCGCATTGGCTTCAATTCTCACGCCCGGAGGTTGCCTCTTGGTTGCGATCAGATATTTAATCAGGGGAGCTCATCCCAGCGCGTTGACTCATTCTGATGAATTAATAGCTTGTTTGAGGTTGTCATCATCATCCTCAGTGTCAGGGTCAGTTTTTCAAGCTGCTTCTGTTCCTTCCCTCAGAGGATTTCCACGTAATTCTAGATTCTGGACTAGAAGCACCAAAGTCCAAGCATGTCCACTTTCACAGCTGCTTGGAGAAAGCATTTAATTGAATTAAAATATCAACACTTAAAGGGATATTTCAGTTTTTTTGAAGTGGGGTCGTATGAGTTACAGTACACTATTGCTCCTGCTAGCTACAATGCGTGCCGGTGAGCTCTTCCCCTTTAATGAGAAAATTCCCAGAGGACCGGCAGGCAAGCTAGGCTACAGTTCTCTGCAGACGGGGTCACCTATTTCGTGTAATTTCGCCAAAGTTAAGAAAATATGTTCCAGGCACTCATCACGGTGCAAATGCATGCACTAGTAGAAAAAATTGGAGCCATTCAGTTTGCCGTCAGAAGCCCTCTTTGTTTTGGCACTATTTTCAGACGCACCTCGCAGACAGGTGTTCTTCCGCTGCATGAGCACGGATACACGCCGATCAGCTGTTTGGATTAACAAGCTGGTAGCAGGATCAAGTAGCAGTATCGGTCTTTAGAGTGAATTAAACTCACTTTTCTGCACATTTAAAAGATGGGACTTACCTGTCTTTATCCCGGCTGTTCAAACAAGCAAACCTCCTGTAAGGCAGGGAACTCTGGATGATGAGTGATGCAGGCTGGAGCCGTATGTGAGCCGCTGGTATCCTCTGATTCAGAAAGGTCCTGAAGTATTGTTGTCACTAAGTCCCTCTCCTGACAGCAGAAGCTCTCTGGGTTCGTTGGCATGGGCTCACAGTTTACACACCGGCACCACCAGGTAACGTGGGATCTCAGAACTTTCTCCCCTCTCTTCTTCGTTGGTACGCTGGGTCTGCATCTGGAGTTCTTCCTCTGTAAACTCTGGTTCATAGAGGGATCCTCTAGTGTCCACAGTAAACGGCATGTCATCGTCGCTGTCAGAATCACTCATTTTTGCAGTTTGTAGTTTTTGTTCCTAAAAGTGTCTGCTAAAAATGCTACATGCTTGTTGATCGAAACAGCTGATCGGCATGTATTTGTGCTCATGCAGCGGAAGAACGCAGGTCTTCGAGTTGCGTCTGAAAATAGTGCCAAAACAAAGAGGGTTCCTGACGGCAAACTGAATAGCTCAAATTTTTTCTACTGGTGCATGCATTTGCACCGTGATGAGTGCCAGGAACATCAACTTTAGCGTAATTACGGAAAATAGCCTAGCTTACCTGCCGGTCTTCTGGGAATTTTCTCATTAAAGGGGAGGAGCTCACTGGCACGCATTGTAGCTAGCAGGAGCAATAGTGTACTGTAACTCATACGACCCCACTTCAAAAAAACTGAAATATCCCTTTAATGTGCTGCAAAATTGATGCTACTGTAACAGATTAAATAAAGACTCAGCTCATTTAATAAGTGGTGGCCTCCATTTCCTGCACTAAAGTGTAGGCAAACATGCTGGCTTATTATCTAGAGCCTCTTTGAACTTATTATTTAACAAGTAACAGTAAAAATGTCTGGTGGCTGTCAATAGTTAAAAAAAAAGCCAGAAAAAGGATCTTTCAGACCAAGATTGACGTACAGAAACCTAACTAGTCTTGACTTTAGTGCAGCTAGTACAACATTTCCTCTACAGCAGACGAAGAGCAGCAACATTTTTTATTCACTCATATATAACTGTCACACAAAGTCTAAAATAATGTGTGCTAACAAGTACTTTCATACATGCCCTTTAAGGCAAACATCAATCGAGGCTCCATGTGACTTTTCACTTTGTCAGGATGGATGGAGGATGGTCTGTCTTTGCCTCAGGTTGTCACCCACTCTTCTGTGACTTCTGATTAATGATGCCCCTGTTGTGTTTCAGGTGGGTGACCAGATCCTGGAAGTGAACGGTCAGAGCTTTGTCACCATCTCCCACGATGAGGCGGTCCACATCTTGAAAACAGGACGCCACCTGCTGATGAAGGTGAGGGATGTGGGACGTCTGCCTCACGCTCGCACCGTGGTGGATGAGACAAAGTGGATCTGCAGTCAGGCCATCGCAGAGACCAGCGCCACGGTGAACCAGGGCATGGTAATCAGCCCCATTGTCAGTGCTGCAGTCCAGACCAGTGGCAGCACTTGCGGTTCAAGGTAAGAAACACAACGCGGGTCTGTTTGTGGTTCTGCAGCAGAGACATGAGGGTGTTTGAAAGCTGAGCTGTGGCGTCTCTTTCCACATGTGGGTTACAGATCAGGTTTAAACACAGAGACTAAAATAAACACAACATTTCTTTGGTTTGCATTATGTATGACCTTTTGTTTTGTTTTTTTTTTCAAATCAATGCAAGCTTTCCAAAAACTTGACCAGGGACCTTATTTTTCCCTGCACACATGGTCAGGTGGATTTCCATAATCACTCCCTTATCTTCAGAATATCAGTCATCTCACATCAGAGATGCCGTCGACACTCAAACATCAGAGGGTTTTAATTATCCATCCATCTATCCGTCCATTTTCCTCCCCCTAGCAGGGTGGGGTTTAGTTGGAAGCAGGCTAAGCAGGTTGAAACTTTTCCCAGCTCTAGGGTGTTCCCTGCCCAGATTTGGATGTATAATCCCTCCAGCTTGTTTTGGGTCTACCCTAGAGTCTCCTCCCAGTTTGACATGCCCAGAAACCCTCTAAAAGGAAAGCATCCAGAGGGCATCCTACCTCCTCCGCTGGCTCCTTTTGATGTAGAGAAGCTGAGCTCGTCTGGATGTCTGAGCTCCCGACCCTCTCTCTAAGGCTGAGCTCAGACACCCTTTATAGGAATCTCATTTCAGAACACACTGTGATTCTTTGGTCACTACCCAAAGCTCCTGACTTTAGGTGAGGGCTAGAATGTAGATGGAAAGTTGAGTCTAAAGCTTTACCTTCGGGCTCAGCTCCCTCTTCAACATGACGGTCTGGTCCGGTGCCTGCAGTGCTGCTGCTGATGAAACTCTGAGATCAGCTAGCTGGCTGAGAAGACTTTCACTGTTCTGGTTCAATCATAGTTCACTCTTATCATCCTGTAAACAAAACCTTGGTCATCATGTCTCTTAAGTTTTTTTGTGATTGTTACTTTTTCCATCTGGATACCAGTCTGACTTTCTAAAGTCACACCTGCGTCATTCCACACGTGAAAAATACACTCAAGTGTAACACAAACAGGGCTTGAGGCCATAAATGATGCATAAAGATATAACTTCATGTTTGACACAGCTTTAAGCCCCAGGTCAACCATGACGCTACACCCAGGTAGTGCACTCAGGAAGTTGTGATCCAGAGAATTAATGCACGTTCAATCCTCATGTCTATTTCATCAGCATGCAATTTCTACAGGTTTGAGCAATCAACTCCTCCTTCCAGTGTGTTCCTGACTAATTTCACCTTGTTTATATTCAGAGTATTGATCCTCTCATGTGTGCAGTGATGTATAAACATCAGGCGGTGTTGTTTACTGCATCTTTGGTGTCTCTGGAGTGCTGCATGAGGGAGATGATTTTTTCTGACTGCTGTAACAATCTAACAAGGGTTTCATGTAGTTTCATGATCCAGCTTCACACTACTGAGTCTTTATGGAGACTTTACAAAGTGAATCCATAACAACAAATGAACTACTGTCTTTTTTAATGCAATCTTTCCTCCATGTTTTATGAAAAACCGTTAGCCTTCAGCTCAACCTGCTGCTGATTGGTGTTCATTTTGGCAGCTATTTTAGATTTAGTCTTAGTCTTTAGACAAAAATGTCTGTTAGTTTTAGTCACATTTTAGTCTGTTCAACCCTTTTTAGTCTTAGTCTAGTTTTAGTCAATGAAAACTCAAAACATTTTAGTCTAGTTTTAGTCAGATTTTAGTCTTTGATCTTTGCCAAATCATTTTCTCTCTTTAAAATAATTCATGTAGTCCATCAGATATCAGTATCAAGGCTACCAAGTGTTCAAATAGTCAATATTTCACTCTTTTAACACTTTTGTGTAATATCTTAAGTTTAATGATTTAGCCTCTAACTGCTAAAAAGTAAAAAGTAAAAATTCTTGATGTGACTGTGAAGATGTTTTGATTCTCATGATTCAGATAAAAATGCCATGAACACAATAAAAGGGCTGTATTGCACTTTTACGACGGTCCCTGAATGCACCTGCACTGGACACTATCCAGCATATGATTGGGATTTCTGTATCGCTTTATGAAGCTTTTATTTTGGTACTTCAGCCAGGCGGCAGTGTGAATTTGTATTGGCCGCTGTTAGTACCAAAATAAGAGCTTCATAAAGTGATACAGACATCCAAACCATAGTCTGTCAGTATGACTCCTACGGGTTATAGCCGGACTGCCCGCTGTAAAAATGCTGGATAGGCCGTTTTGGAGGGATTTCACAATGCTCAGAGACAGAACTGACCCAGTCTATGGTACGGACAAGCTAAGTTGCTATTGCTAAGTCTGTATCGCTTTATGAAGCTTTAATTTTGGTATTTCTGCCGGGCGGTAGTGTGAATCTGCATATCAGCTAAATATGTAGGATCTCAGAGCAACATTTAACATTTAGATTTAAGATTTAAGATTTATATTTATATTTAGCATTTAGCTTTATATTTAACATTTAGATTTATATTTAAAATGTATATTTAGCATTTATATTTATATTTAATATTTAGACTTACATTTAACATTTAGATTTAGATTTAACATTTAGATTTAATATTTAGATTTACATTTAACATTTAGATTTATATTTAGCATTTGGATTTAACAATTATTTTAACTCGATATATTTTTCCCAGCAAAATTAAATGTTAAGAAGATCACAAGTATTCCTCTAAACGTGATAAAAAAAAGTCACTTTAAAATTAACTAAATTTTTATGATGTTTTGGAGCTAAATGTGGAGAAATGTTGCTGTTATTTTCGGTGTGCACAACTTTACAAACGACGCCCCATAACTAAATGCCTGGTGTCTGGTGTATCAACAAACTGGATTAAATCAAGCTCTACACGCGGAGCTTTTCATGGTGATGGCGGCAAAAACGTCAAATATTAAACAGACGTCCCTCGGTTGTGTCTTTGTCACTAAGGCACACGGGGAGGTATAAATCATCAATGAAGAGGAGACAGATGCATGGAGCCAGAGACAGCTGGATCACACAGCTCCTGCTGCAGATGGTGACCAAGCTAACACTGCTAACCCTCAGATAATAACTCAGCCTGTCACAGGAACGCATCACTTTAACTTTAAAGATTAGACGCACAGCGGGGGAAACATGGACTCTTAAAGGTGACATATCATGCAAAATGAACTTTTTAATGGTTCTCTACCTGAAATATGTGTCCCTGGCATGTCTACAGACCCCCCGAAAATGAAAAGAATCCATTCTGCCCACTCAGCCCATAGTCTGTATAAAATACAACTCAACCCCTCCTCCGTTTTTCATTCCCTGCACATGTGTGCTAACAAGGAGCTTAGGAGGGAGGCATGCTAGTTGTAGGCTGTATTAATAAACACAAAGGTCGGTTTTACTCCCCACGTCTGCAGATTTGAAGATCTAGTGGAGGATTTTCATTTTTCATGGATAAGTGCTAGCGCTAGTTAGCATAGCCACATAGCTACATGTTCGTAGCTGTGTACCAAGACACACGTCGACATACTGACAAATAAAACAACAAGAAACACTAAATCTGTGACCAATGGTTCAGAGAGGTCCTGCTGCAGGCGCCTCTCCGTCAGGATCAGATTCTGGATCAAATTCAGAGGGTTGAAGTAACGCAGGTCTGTGAGCAGCCAACATGTAAACATTAGATCAACGTGCTGGGCAGCCGAGGCCACATCCACTTCCTGAGGGGGCGTGGTCAGAGAGTTCATTCTCATTTAAAGGCACAGACACAGAAAACAGACTGTTCTGAACAGGTCTGAAAAAGTGGGGTTTACAGGCAGACCAAAATCTGTTTTCAAAGTGTTTTTTTGAGCAATAAACTTTAAAGACATGTTTTGGGGACCTCTTGGACCAATATATGTTGACGAAAAAGAGCATAATATGTCACCTTTAATGTCCGATGGTCCGCCACTGAAGTTTTCATCTTGTCATCGTCTCATCATCGATCACTGAACATACGTTCGTCAGAGTTTTTATTATCAGTGATGCAGTTTAGCGCGTCTTAGTCTCGTTTTCGTCATGAAAAAATAGTCGTTGACGAACATATTTCATCATCAATTTTCGTTAACGAAATGAACACTACTGCTGATGCATTGAGTTTTGCTCAAATAACCAACCACAGCCTTTGTTACAAATGTTCTACCAATCAGATGCTCTGTTAGGAAAGTGAGGCAGTGTCTTATCAGTGAATTTATTACAACGCAGAAAACTAGTAATGACTAGAACAGCCGACATGTCATGAAAAACATGTACATTTGGGTATCTTTGGAATGAGCACGCTCAGTGTGAATTAGCATTGATTGCAACTTACTTTAGTTTCACTCAGTTATAATGTCTCAAAAACTGAGCATAAGGGATGTCAATTTATTGCTCACAGTGGATGTTTCATTAAAATCAATATGAGCCTTTTAACATCACAGCTTGCTCTGGGACTTTTTCTTGATTGCTGCCACTAATTCAGATGTTTAATGTCCGAACAATCGCAGAGAAGCCGAGCACATTCCTGGAGAGAGCTGAGCAATTTGATGGTTAGACTCTTTAACTCTGCAGTGCAGCTCGAGTACCATCACCCATGATTATAATGGTTTTCCATATGATTCTATCGCATGAGAAAAATGATTACTGATGTGTAAAAGTGAAAGGAAAAAAACACGGTACTTCAGTTCATAATACCAGAAATGCTGCCATATGGTCTTACTGGGATGAAATCTCATCTGAAGGAAGCTCCATCACTGAGGGTGGGCTCTGTTTAGGAGGTCCATGACATGAAGGATTATGTTTGACAGCAGAGCAACGTGGAGACATCCCCTTTTCCTCCTCCCTCCCCCCTGCCCTCCTCCATCTGTCTCCCTGCTTTAATGGAGCTGGCTCTGATTGAGAATTTGGGGAGGTATAAATTCCTCCACCTGCTGCTTGAAACCACACAGGGTGTTTCTCAGCCCCACACTCTGTTATCTGTGCAGCCTCAGGGCCGACCCGGCTTTAATGTGCTGTGTTTTAAATGTTTAACATGCATCAGAGTCAATGAGACATATTTTTCCAGCCTTTTACTTTGTGTTGCTCTCACTTCTTTCTTCAATATGACATGTACTCCTTTCTTCTGTGTTGCAGACCGTCCTCAGCCAGAGCTACACCTGTTCTAGGAAAGGTAAGAATGACAGCCATGCACATCTAGCCTCTGCAAACACATACACACTGAACACAGAACAGTTCTACCGAGAAATCTCTGCATCAGTGTTATCAGCTCACAGCTCAAACAGCTCACAGCTCAAAACCAGAATCCCTGATGGTATGGGGATCATAAGAGTCCATGGCATGGGTAGCTTACACATCTGTGAAGGCTCCATTAATGCTGAACAATGTTTACAGGTTTAGGGGGAACATATGCTGCCATCCAGACAATGCCTTCTTCAGGAAGACTTTGCATATTTCAGCAAGACAACGCCAAACCACATTCTGCAGGTATTACAACAGCATGGCTCTGTAGTAGAAGAGTCCAGGTGTTAAACTGGCCTGCCTGCAGTCCTGACTTGTCCCCCTTTGAAAACATTTGGAGCATCATGAAACTGAAAATACGACAAAGGAGACCCTGAACTGATGAGCAGCTGAAATCCTCTATCAGGCAAAAATGGGACAACATTTCACTTTAAACTCCAGAGACTGGTGATGATTTGGAAACCATCAAATTCTGCTTTTATTAACATTTAACACAGCCTCCTAACTTTTTTTCTGATTGGATTTGCACAACTTTCAAAGTTTTATAAATGTTCCTCATTCTCTGCACATATTTCACATAATTTGCATTAATTTTAAAATATGTGAATAAAACATTTAAACATTTTCTCATCTTTAAGCTCTGTTCAAGTTTCCCAATGATCAACATCTTTTATGCCTCCATGGTATCATTCAATTTTTTAGAACTGTTAAAAATTGTAGAAAGTAAAAAAGTCAATTTTGTTAATTTTAAGTTTTTTTTTAATTCAATTTGAAAATTATCACAGATATTTGTGATCCTCTCATTTATTAACACCTTTTTGGAATAACTTAAAAACACTCACTGCACTCAGGTTTTTCACAGTTATTTAAAATGTTTGGATCAATGATACTTTGGTGTTAATAAAATAAAGTTTTTATACCATGTTAGATGATGACAATAAGATGTGCACAAGAGCAAAGTTTACGTCTCAGTGTTGTTTGCAGCAAATACATTTCACTCGGTCACACATTAACACTAGATGTCTCGAGGAGTATGGTATGGTGGCCTGGCGAGCTCTGACTGAAATGATTGTTTTTGGAGCCAAGGAAGAAAGGTTAAAGGTTATTGCTCAGCTCCAATCTGCACAGATTAAAAGTTCAAACCAACCCAGAAACCTTGGTGTAATCTTAGACTCAGACCTTAATTTCAGCAGCCACATTACGACAATTACAAAGTCAGCCTTCTATCACCTTAAGAATGTATCAAGGATTAAAGGATTTATGTCTCAGCAGGATGCAGAAAAACTTGTCCATGAATAATGCATTTATCTTTGTAACGGTGTCTTTACAGGACTCCCTAAAAAGTCCATCAGACGGCTGCAGCTCATACAGAATGCTGCTGCTCGAGTCCTAACAAGGACCAAAAAAGTAGACCACATCACTCCAGTTCTTAGATCCCTACACTGGCTTCCTGTCTGTCAGAGAATAGACTTTAAAATCCTGCTGATGGTTTATAAAGCACTGAATGGTTTAGGCTGATCTGCTACTACTTTATGAACCACCTCGACCTCTGAGGTCCTCAGGTACTGGTCTGCTTTCAGTTCCAAGAGTCAGAACGAAACATGGTGAAGCAGCGTTTAGTCATTATGCACCACATATCTGGAACACACTCCCTGAAAGCTGCAGGTCCGCTCCAACTCTCACCTCTTTTTAATCAAAGATTAAGACTTTTTTATTTGCCACTGCCTTCCTATCTTAGCTTATTCTAACTCACTTTAACCTAATTTTATTTTTAACATATTTCTAATTTTCCTTTTCTTTTCTGGTTTATTATATTTGTCATTTTTAATTGTGTTCTTTTATGCTTGTCTGAATGTTTCCAATGCTTTTAATGCTTTAATGTAAAGCATTGAGTTGCCCTTGTGTATGAAATGCGCTATACCAGGGGCGTTAAACTCATTTCAGTTCAGGGGCCACATACAGCCCAAGTTGATCTGAAGTGGGCCGGACCAGTAAAATCATAACATAACATCATAACAGAGGGCAAATCTGAAACAGTAGTTACTTTTATTGAAAAATTGCAGTTAGTGTCTTCTCTTTAATTTTTTCACCTTGCAAAGTCGTTATGCGGGCCAGATTGGGTCCTCTGGCGGGCCGGTTTTGGCCCACGGGCCGCACGTTTGACACCCCTGCGCTATACAAATACAGTTGCCTTGCCTTGCCTTACCTAGGATACATATTCAAAAACACAACAAATTAGGAAAGCATCCTCACTCATTTCACACATGGAGATTCAGAGTTAGTGACATGCAGACAGACAGAGGAGAGAGAGGTCAAGACAGGATCCCAGTGTATCTGATCCTGCAGGCAGTCTAAGCCTATAGCAGCGTAACTAAGAGCAGGTCCAAGCCTGAGCCAATCCTTACTACCTTAAGCTTTACCAAAAAGGAACTCTGAATAGTAGAGAGGGCGTTTGCTTCCCAGACTCTGACTGGTAGATGATTCCAAAGGATAGGGGCCTGATAACTGAAGGCTCGACCTCCCCTACTACTTTTTGAGACTGTAGGTACACTCAAAGAAATAATTTGTTGGGTGAACGTAATAAAATTATGGAAAGAATTTCCACCTCATTAAAATGTTTTCATTTAGCAAGACACAATTTTGTTGAACCAACTAATTGTAAATATGTTGAGTGAACATAAAGTATTGACGTTACCATTACTCATTTGCAATGTTTGGGTCCAACTTAGTTTTAAATGGTACAATAACACTTATTAATCATGCTGACTGAACAAAACTAAAGTAAGTTCAATCCATTCATTATCTTGACTGCTTATCCCGTTTGGGGTTATGGGGAGCTGACTTCGGGCAGGAGGCAGACAACTATTCATGCACACACACACCTATGGGCAGTTTACAGAGACCAATTAACCTGGTGAGCATGTTTTTTTTAATGTGGGAGGAAACCGGAGTACCCGGAGAGAACCCATGCATGCACAAGGGAAGCATGCAAACTCCACACAGAAAGGCACCTGACTCAAACCTGGAACCTTCTAACTTTGAGGCAACAGCGCTACCTACTGCACCACCGTGCAGCCCGTATGTTCAATCATCAGAAATGATTTGAACTGTGAGACCAAACTTTTTATCATGTGAAAATAAACTCTCAAATAGTAATTATTGAGAAAATAAGACATTTTTGACATATCAAGACGGTTTACATTTAGCAGTTTAAACATGCCGACTTAGTTTACCTCCAGTTGGTGTCAAGTTTGGAAAAAGACCACAAACAGACTGGGTTTGTTGGAATAGAACTCTAACCCCAGAGAAGGCAAACAATGACAAACAAAAAATATGGATCTTGACTTGGTAACCTTTAAAATAAGTTCTTACTGATTAAGACATTTCTCCACCGTAGATATCGCACGTTACTGCCACCTTCTGCTCTGGAGAGGTACTGCAGATGGGATTCCTACCTAAACCCTTTAGGTTGTGTGGACATATAGCGATCTTGTAGTTTTAAAAATTTTGCATTTCATGTTAAAACTACATGAATTAGAAATGTTTAACCACTAAACATGAATTAATATAATAGAAGCTATATGTCATACTTATGTTGATAAAACAGACACCCATGTTGGTTTTTTTGAGTGTACGAGGACCATGCTGGGAGCATAGTGTTCTGGAAAGTAATAAATGATAAAGGTATAAAGAAGGTTGACTTCTCTGGACAGCTTGCATTCAGACATACAGATGAAAGCCCAGTAGTGATGGCTTATCAATTTGATGTCTAGCCACAGTGTAAAGTAGAGTTAGATACATTTTAAACATGGTTTGATATTTTGTTGAATTTTAACGTTATCTTTTTACTGGCAAACATCAACCTGACAAAGAGATATTGCTTTCAAAATTGCAGCCTGTCTTTTTAAAATTATTCCCACTGCGTGTAGAGATGTGATGGACAAGACCTGACATGAGAATTATGAAGCTTCTTACTCTCTGCTAAGTGTATGTCTGAATTGTTGACAGGGCCCAGCTACCTGCCTCTCCTGCAGTCAGTCAAACTGAGCTAAACCCCCTTTTCCTGTGGTCACTTTGCGCAAATACCTGGAGAGGTGTTTTTATGGACCAGGATCTCTGGATTTCACCCTGCTTAAAAGATTAATTTGTTTTTTATCTTCTTTCTGTGAGGCTGCTGCCTCACTTCTTTTGTAAACATGAGCTGTCAGTCCACCTTTGTGCAGATATTTGCATTTTATGTTGTGAATTTATGTCACGTTTTAGACTGAGCTCATTCTGCTCAGCTTGTTTGTTGTTGGGTCTATCCACCACAGTGTCTCAATATTGGTTTTATAAGGCCAAACATAAATCTGTTTGAGCACTACAAACTCTGTAGTAGGATGTTTGTACGCAGGCTTTAGGGACTGCAAACTAAGACTTTTTATCAACTTATGGTCTGTAAAGAGGAAGTAAAACAAGAACTTGTGTGGTGCTTCATTCACATCTCTTCCCCTCTTACATTCTGACTCAGCATTAGCAAAACTATTTTGTGTTAAACTTTGAAGCAGATAAATAGCTTTGTAGTGACTTTTAAAGAACCAATACCAAGTTCTGCCTTATCACACAGGACCCAGATGCAGACTCCACTCCTCAGTGCAGACAAAAAGGAGAAAAAATGCTTATGATCGTAACAGAATAATTGCAAAGCACAGGTTGGAGCACAACATCACAAAAGCATAGCTAAACAAGGGTAATACATAGAAACAACTTGTAGTCATTTGACTTTTATTTTGGAGTAATGACAAATATTACTCCAAAGACAAATATCAAGTTAAAAAGTTTGCAAAGTTTCAGATAGTGAGGTAAATGTGTGTTGGAGTAATCCCAGGATGACACACCTGACCGCTTGTTCAAAAGGTCACAAAAGCCACGCAAGATTTGCTTAAACCAGGACATCACTGATTGGTGGATCTCCTTCAAAGAGCGTGATAAATTTAACACCTACCAAAGAAAAATCCTTCTCTCTGGGATTTTCCTGTTGTTCCCTTGCCAAACGTTTGGGATCAGATTCAGGGTCCAAAACATACCCCTGTACTTCATAATTTGTCATCTCAAATAGAGAAACACTGGTTAACTTAATGACAAAGACTTTGTGTTGTTGCAACAGTAGAGGAGGCTACTGGAGAGATAGCTAATTGGAAGAAATTGGGCTCGTAGAAGAGGAGCCTTAAAGAGAGTAGGTTGAGACTGAAGCAGAAATAACACTGAGATAAATGAAGAGTTATTTGAGCTGTAAATCATGTAAATCTGTTATGGAGGACACAGAAGGACAATTTAAAAACCCAAGGATAAGCATAACACTACGTCTTTAAAGAGACTGTTTTTTTTGTGGGGTTGTATGAGGTTCTTGTCAATAGTAAGCAGATTACCAACAGGGTAGCCTGGATAGTCTAGCCCTCTTTAAGCCTGAAAGGTAACATAGTATGCTCTTTTTCATCAAAATATATTGGTCTAAGAGGTCCCCAAAACATGTCTTTAAAGTTTATTGCTCAAAAAAACACTTTGAAATCAGATTTTGGTCTGCCTGTAAACCCCTCTTTTTCAGCCCTGCTCAGAACAGGCTGTTTTCTGTGTCTGTGCCTTTAAATGACAATGAGCTCTCTGACCACGCCCCCTCAGGAAGTGGATGTGGCCTCAGCTGCCCAGCACGTTGATCTAATGTTTACATGTTGGCTGAATATACACGGCTGCTCACAGACCCGCGTTACTTCAACCCTTAGAACTTGATCCAGAATCTGATCCTGACAGAGAGGCGCCTGCAGCAGGACCTTTCTGATTGATTAGTCACAGATTTAGTGTTTCTTGTTGTTTTATTTGTCAGCATGTCGACGTGTGTCTTAGTACACAGCTACGAACATGTAGCTATGTGGCTATGCTAACTAGCGCTAGCACTTTTCCATGAAAAATAAAAATCCTCCACTAGATCTTCAAATCTGCAGACGTGGGGAGTAAAACCGACCTTTGTGTTTATTAAGACAGCCTACAACTAGCATGCCTCCCTCCTGAGCTCCTTGTTAGCACACATCTGTGCAGGTAATGAAAAACAGAGGAGGAGTTGAGTTGTATTTTATACAGTCTATGGGCTGAACAAGCTTCGAGCTCTGACTTACGTCACAGACCGGATGGCGTTGTGACGTATGAAAAACACTGAAAACTGAAACGGCTGGTTTCAGCACACATTTACAGAAAGGTGGAGAAATCAGAACAGGGGCAGAATGGATTCTTTTCATTTTCAGGGGGTTTGTAGACATGCCAGGGACACATATTTCAGGTAGAGAACCATTAAAAAGTCGATTTTGCATTATATGTCACCTTTAACAAAAAGTTACGTTAAAGGCTTTAAGTCAACCAAAAGTGGGCATTGCTTTAACCTGATGTAAATATGCCATACATTAATGAAACGTTCCAATGTAAAAAAAATAATTTGATTAACTTCAGTATTAATGAAGCATACTGAATATTCACTAATGTGAAGCTGCACCATCTGCAGGTGCAGCTGGATCTGTAGGCCAACAGCGCCCTTTGTTCTTATTCTAGTAAATGCTTAACTTTAGATTAGCTTTCGTGTCAGTTTTAGTTTTCTCTGACTTTAAATGTGAAGGCCGTGATATAAGACAAGGACAGATTGAGTACACAGACATGTGATGACACATACTGCCATCTGTTGATGTCAAAATACTGAGGGTAGATTTTATACTCTCCCAAAACTCTTGGCATGGGTGTGAAATTAATTAAATAAGATGAGGAGACATTTCCGTTCCTCTTTCCTCTAAGTCTTATTTTTCTTTTCAGATAATGTGTTTTCAAACACACTTTTAACTGTGTTATGTCAAATGAGTCAGTTTACAGCATGGTGGGGAAAAAAAACACCTTCCTTTTTCTATTTTTAGCCATGCCCGTGATGAATGATGCATTTGACTGCTACAAAGTCACTGAAAGACTGAAACTTTACTTTACATGTACAAGAGAAAATCAGCAAAGAGATGAAATGTAACACTTTGTCCACAGGGGGCGCCAAAATCAACACAAACAGACAGTTCCTTACAGGAGCTTTAACCATAGGCTGAATCATTTAACATGGAGCTCTGTGGGGATTGACTCACCTTTGGGGCCAGCCCCAAGTGGACGCTCACCGTACTGCGTTTTTTGACATTTCTGTGTTAGCTTTGATGTTCCCATTGCAAGGAGTTGAAGTTTATAATTTTAGAACTAACAAAGGAGTAAAGAGTGCAAAAATCGGGATCAGGATACATGCAATCAAAGAGAAGCAAGAAAATTACAAGGCACTCTCTTGTAAGGAGGTAAACGTCCTTCATTTTCATGTCCACCTTTATAACAAACTTTGATGTGTTTTGCATCAAGTCTTCAACAGGAAGTATAAAACAACAGAGCTAAAGTGGATGGACATGATGTAGTGTTGGTGCCATCTCTATGAATATTTAACACTCTGATGTAACTGTTATGGTAATTCTTTGCACTCTTTATTATTAAACCCTTTTACTCCCCCCTTCCCTCCCCCTGCTGTCCCCTTTGTTAAACCATCCTCATTGACACTGTAAACAGCTAAGCTAATATGTGCACAAAGACAACAGTGTGCATCAAAGGCTCTGCTGTGATGAGGCAGCTCCCCTTCAGAAATGGTTGTGCCCCAGGCAGCCCGGGCCTAATGAGTTCTGTAATTTAACAACGGATGGGTGGCCATGTTGATTTAATGCATGTCCAACAAGCGCTTGAGCAGCCGCTGGGTAACCATTAATGAATTTAAGAAGACTGTATGAAGGATGCTGCTGTGGGAGTGGGTTCTGTGGGACAGGATGTGTAGTATTCAGGGCTTGTTTCGTGGTGACTCAAACATGGAGGGTTATCTTACAGCAGCTTGTTAGTGGAGGCAGTGTGCTGTGTATTAATTAAGACTCCAGCTTCAGCGATGTGATTGGTTGGAACGTGACTGCTGAAGGGACAACATTTAGAGGTCAGCAGATATTTTTTTCTCTTTCTGTTTTTAATACAAATGCACACTTCACAAGCCAACCCTGTCCAAAACAAAAAATATCACATATCATTATAATATCACATATAGCTGATAAAGAACTGGAGACTGAGAACAAGAGAAGTAGTGAAGGTGAACAAACATGGCCTGATTGATGTGAGAACGTCCCGAGGGGGAAATTTAGCTGTTTTATGGGTGCTTATTGACCCCCCTGCCCTCTGTATATCGTATGTATGTACCCCATCAACTGCAAAATTAAAGCCCTCTGGCCCCCATTAAAGGTTCTCGTGGGGCTAATATGGAACGTGCTCCATCAGAGTCAAACTTGTCCTTTTTAAACTTATAGTGTTCACCTGTATTGCTCTGTTTGTTCAACCTTGGGCCTATTTTTGCTCACTTTGGTCAAATTCATTTTGACAGGAAAATACAGAATGTGCTTCAGTCAGCAGTTCTGGGCTGCAATGTAATCCCAAATGTCAAATTGTTACGATCAAAGGATGTCAGGGAAACAAAAAGAGGAGGACCGAAAGTGAAGACTAAAATAGAACTGATTTAATGAACAAAAATCAACTGGAGATAAAACAAAACTTACTTAATACAAATCCATGGCAAAAATAAAAAGAGCACTGGGACACAGGAAGACACAGCAACACTCAGGTAAGATAAGACAAAGGGTGTTTTCAAAACCACCTACTTAGCTAGCTGTACTGATATGGCCAACATTCAGTTTTTAGTGTGTGAATAAGAGCAAAATCTGCAGTATGCCAAAACCAGTCTCCCTCACGTACTGTTTTCCACAAAGCACAGGGCTTGTGAGGGAAACTGGTCCGCTGCATGCTGAGAACTTTTCCCGAATCAGTACGACATATAGGTAGTTTGGGCATACTGCAGATGTTGCTCTTGTTCACATACTACATACTGAATTTTGGACATATCAGTACGTACTACTAGTAAAGTAGGTGGTTTCGAAAACAGCCATAGAGACTACATACTGACAGGGCAATCAGACAAGGGTGAGACAACAAGCCACAGGTGGAACTTATGAGGGTGCAATGAAACTGGAAGGAAACATGAGGGCAGGAAGTAAAACTAGATCAGATACTCAGGAGGCAAGAACTTCAAAATAAAACAGGAAACACTATAGACTTAACTAAAAACACAAGGCATGGATCACTAACACCTAGATGAAGACACATGGTTAACTTATAACAAACACAGAATTGAGACAGAGAGGAAACAAGACTGAAACACAACAAGGTACATCTAGAAAAGAAAACAGGAAATCAATGACAATAAAAAAAAAAGGAAAAGAAAAACTAAACAAAAGAAACTCATGAAAGTATGTCCACTATTATTGTTTGTTTTACTGACTGGCTCAGATTGTTGTTTACTGAAAAATCCATAATATGCAGTCAGTTGCTCTAACATATACGATGCAATCCTCCAGAAGGAAGAAGGTTTAGACTGAACTCCTGCAGGACGATAGACATTGTGTTCAGCAATGTGCAGCCTCTGTGCAGATGTGTAGCTCTTTCTAGCACCCTCTTTCCAATCAAACTATACTAGTAAAACAATCAAAGTAGTATATACTTGCTTGCTTTTTGGAGCACCATCTTCCTGGTAAAATTCACATCACAATATAAAACTCCTCTCTGCAGTTTGCAGCGGTGTATAAGATGCAGCTTAGTTTTTAGATGAATAAAAAATGTATTAAGTGAGTCTAATACTCAGAACAACAACATTACAGAAAGAATCCCCTCAGAGATTAAAATTTTATTTTGGTAAGGTTGCCTTTATAAACTTAAAACACCTCAAAGATGACTCTGCATAGCTACTGGACTCCTTTGACATAGAATAAGCTATTTAGCTTTGCACGACACTGCCTCTGTCTCCACTCTGAACACTCTATCTCTGTACGAATGCCTTTTTATGTCATTAAACATACATTGTAATGCAGCCTTTTCTATTTAAAGACCCTCTTTGGGCTTTTAATTCCATTATTCAGAGGACTGGATGGTGGATAGAGTGAAATTCTGGGAAGACAGAGTGTGGGATGACATGCAGAATTCAACTACCGGCACCCCTAATGCAGCAACTTTGATCTTTTTATCTCCTAACAAAACAAAAACAAGGCACTGGAACAGTGTTTGCATAATCCCATGGTACAAACAGGGCTGCTGGTGTCCTGATTATATAATGATGATTGTGGAACATCTTTGGCTGACCATCAGCTAACAGGCTCCACGGAGCTTCTATCCATAAGATGGGCCCACAAGTGGAGCTGCACTGCCAAATGAAAGCCAAACGACATGTGGGGAATCCACATGTCATGTGAGGACAGAAATATTTGTCACTGTGCCTTCATGATGAGCTGCTACAGGCCTTAAATCTGGACACTGAATACTTGCTCACTTGTTGACATCTTTCATCCTCTCAGTAATGTCACAACAACCTGGAAGTCATTAGTATTTGTTAAAGAGCTTTAGTGATCTGTGGGGGTGAATCCCTGTGTCGCACCCATAGACTGCATAAATAATGGACATAGTATCCGTGACGGCAACCATCTGTTTCTGAAGCACTGTTTTGAGGCCTATCGGCGGCGGCAGCCATATTGGAAATGTTTAACTCAACCTAACTGCTGTCGAGCAAGTGTGACGTAAAGAGGCAGGCTTTGAGCCTCCTCGCCAACAGCTACAGTGTTCTTGCCTGTCAATCAAGTAAGCTGTGCCTCTCATAATGGAAAACTAGTTATCTTAATATCTTCCGAAACTGCTGAGTTCTGAAAAAATTGACCCCTGTACAGTGTGTGCCGATCAAGAAATGAGCTATTCAAACTACACTCTGTACTTTTTTGCACCAGGCTGTAAACATGTTTATTTCTGCTGTAAAGATCGGCTTTTTTGAATTGGTGTCTATGTGCTCTCCGGTACTTCGGGATCCAGCCTCAAGCTGACACTTGATGAACTGCAGTTTTAAACACTTCTGATTGGCTTCAAATCGCGTGGCCGGAGGTTGCCACTTGGCCACACTGTACCGTCCCCGTCATAGTCTTTGTAGGCGAACCTGTCATGGACATTGATGCTGCACAGATTTAGCTGCCTCCACAGTATTTACAAATAATAGAATAGAATAGAATGGAATATATCTTTATTGTCATTGTACATTGTACAACGAAATTGAGGTGCAACCCCTTTCAGCAGTGGCGCCGTATAGGGGGGAAAAGTTAGGAGGATTCTAAGGGCCCATGACTGACAGGGGGGCCGAAAATAATAATAATAATAAAAAAAAAATCATAATTAATTATTTTTTTGTTCAAAATGAGGTAATTAAAAAAACGGTCCAGCCCAGCCTGAGTCGCGCTAATCAGCTCTGCCGTGCAGTCATACAGAACTAGTTTTACAGTACACAGAGTGCGCTAAAGGCAGCTAAAATGTCTGGAAAGACAAAGTCTTGGTCCCAGAAAAGGAGGGAAAGAAAGGAGAGAGAGAAGAAAGGGCGACAGTATGTCACCCAGGAAAGGTTGGTATAGTCTTTGAGTGGTTAAAATCAACCTGTTTGCTAGTTTGATGTCCACAATGAGATGAACCACGCTTTAGCTAATTATACTAAATGGGTTTTCCCGCCCTCCCTACCAGACTCAGTAGCTGATATGTCAGCAGGTACACTGTCTCCACACAACTCCCCACAACCCAATGAACAAGAAGGTTAGCAACGTAGCATGTCAATTAGCATTATTGAAGGGGGTCTGTGGGAATCTCTTTTTTTCTCTCTCTATCTGTACTATTACAAAAGCCTATAAAAACAAAGCTATAGCTAAACTACATAAGATACAGCCTATAGTCTGTTTTGGGTGCTGGGCAGGTTGAAGCATTGAGTGATTTAGTCTGTTTTAATGGCACGTCTGGGTCAATTGGATCCTGGAGATGTGGTTACAGCAGTTGCACAGGGGTCTTGTGGCCTCTGGTGAGGTCCAATGTGATATTTTTTCATGGGGCCCAAATCCCTGGCGGCGCCCCTGCCTTTCAGTGCAAAAGGTGCATAAAAGAACAGTAGTCACAGAAAAATAAAAAATCATAAAAACAGTGGACAAACATAAATAAATAGAAATAAATAAAAACACAAGACACATCCAGCATTCAACAGGCAGGCATTGAGTGAATAGGAAGATTGCACAGTCCCATTTTATATTGCATTATTTAGCATTGAGTGCACTTATTGCTTTGGGATAAAAACAGTTTTTCAGCCTGTTTGTCCTTGTCTTTAATGTCCTGTATCTCCTACCTGTGTTTGGTCCCTGAGGATGTTTCTCACTTTCTTGAGGCACCGTGCAATATAAAGTTCATCCAGGGAGGGGAGAGCGCAGCCGACGATTTTTGAAATAATAAACAATACAAAAAAAAATAGCAACCAAACACACACTATAGTGATAAAGTATTTGCTGGCTCTGCTTCCTGGCTGAGTGAAAAACACTGATTTGAAAACATGGAGGGACAATCAGAGAGCATAAACACTAACTCGTTCCTTTCACAACAATCTACTTCCTTTGAATCTGGAGAGCTTGTTACAGGCAGAAGTCTGAGTCTGACCCTGTTTCTATTGATGAGAGCAGACGCTGAATGCAGCCTTGGTTACGCTAACGTAATGCAGCTGATTGGATTGCATGCATAAAGGTCATGATGGATAAATGATGTCAAAGAGAACACACAGGCTGGAGACAAGAGGTAGAGTATCATCCTCCTGTTTACTGGCTTTACAACAACTGCTTTCACTGCTCTTGATGTTTTCAATGAGACTGTCTGAAATGAAATGACCTGTCTACTTTTGATAGACTTCACTGAGTTTTGCTCCAGCTCTTGGCCTCTTTCTCTCCCTCTCTCATCAGAGTGTTTATTCCCTCTAACCCTGAGCTTTAAAGGTTCCTCCTCCATAATGTCAGTGCACAAAGAGTCACTCCTTAAACCTGACAGGAAGAGGCTGAAGGACAAATTCCTTATTCAAATATTGATTTTCCAATTCAACAAATTACACAGAGAGCTCCTCTTCATCCCTGCATTGCCTTCATCTTTTCTTTTTCCGTCCTCTTTCTGTATTTTAATGCAGAGAAAAGCTTTTTCATTAATGGCCTTTTGCAGTTTTATTTATTATGATGTGTGTGACTTGGGTTTCATCATCTGAAGCGCGTCAGCACAGTCACCCTTCTATTTCCGTTCCCCACCGTCTTATGAACAATTTGTTTTTTTTGCTCCTACATGGGTAAATCTTTGTGGGAGGGTAAAATCTCTCCCAGCAGCTTGCAGGGTCCCATTTTCTCTCCTTATTTAATACAAAGGTTTTCACAGTCGTCACGAAGCCACAGGAGCTCGCTGAAACTCACTCAGTCTCCACACACAGAGAGAAGCTGTTTCCAGAAGGCGAGCTGCTCATGAAGATAACAATGATGGAGACTTAAAGGCAAATAAGTTCTGACTGTGAACCGCCCTGCAGCTTTGAAGTGTGTCTTCCCCTGAGTGTGATAAGGCAGACGCAGCCATGTGTGTACATGATGTGGGGGGGTGAGGGTTTGAACACATCTGAAGACTTTCAATCTGCATACTACTCGGCTTGGGCAGCGAGATAACTCTTCTTATGCTCATGTGTTTTTCTCCACAGCCTGCAGGGTACAGAGGTGTGGGCCCCCCGGGTGCTCAGGTGTCCTTGGAGCAGCAGGCCTACATGCTGCTGACAGAGCCGGAGAGGCAGACTATGGCGTACTACTTGCAAGAGTACCAGGACGGACACATTGGAGTGGAGCCGCTGATCATGGCTCTGTTTGAGCTCTTCAACACACACGCGAAGGTACGGCAGCTGCAGATCCTCATATGCTCCTTTTCGACTGAGGCAGTTTCAGGGCTTATCAACAGCCGTACAAGATTAACAAAGAAAAGATAACATTTATTAACTGTATAAAAACAAACAACAGCTGTTCTGAGTGAAGCCACAACTGTAAGAGCTCCCCCTGCTGACTGGCTCTATTATTGGTCTTAAGAGCCCGCCTCCTCCATGTTAACAGATGGAACATGGGTCAAACTACAAAATAGATACAAATAAAAAACATTTACACAAACATGGTTTATTTTATTATAGTTCATTATTATCATCCTGATTTATGTCCAACTTAAAAAAAAACATAGCTACAGGAAACCCGCCATGAGTACAGGTTTGTTAATAAATCAACCAGGATTTGGAAGCTCTCATTCAAGTCGAGTAGAGTAGAGTTTGCAATGAATCATAAAAGATGGGGCAGTCAAAGATGTTCTGCAGAATTAAACTTTGTAATCAGGATCTGCTGCAGCTCTGTAGTCTCTAGGTAATTTTGTGTTACACCTGGGTGTATCTTTAAAGGTGACATCACGCTTTTTTCATCAATATATATTGGTCTAAGAGGTCCCCAAAACATGTCTTTAAAGTTTATGCTCAAAAAAACCACTTTGAAATCAGATTTTGGCATGCCTGAAAAGCCCTCTTCTTCAGTCCTCCTCAGAACACTCTGTTTTCTCTCTGACCACGCCCCCTCAGGAAGTGGATGTGCCTCGGCTGTCCAGCACGTTGATCTAATGTTTACATGTTGGCTGAATATACACGGCTGCTCACAGACCCGCGTTACTTCAACCCTCTGAATCTGATCCAGAATCTGATCCTGACGGAGAGGTGCCTGTAGCAGGACCTTTCTGAAGGATTGTGGCTATGCTAACTAGCGCTAGCACTTATCCATGATAAATAAAAATCATCCACTAGATCTTCAAATCTGCAGACGTGGGGAGTAAAACCGACCTCTACCATAAAGGCAGCAGGACCTTTCTGAAGGATTGGTCACAGATTTTGTATTTCTTGTTGTTTTATTTGTCAGTTAGTCGACGTGTGTCTTGGTACACAGCTACAGCTAATAAGATGTAGCTATGTGGCTATGCTAATTAGCGCTAGCACTTATCCATGACAAATAAAAATCATCCACTAGATCTTCAAATCTGCAGACGTGGGGAGTAAAACCGACCTTTGTGTTTATTAAGACAGCCTACAACTAGCATGCCTCCCTCCTAAGCTCCTTGTTAGCACACATTTGTGCAGGTAATGAAAAACGGAGGGGGGATTCAGTATTATTTTATACAGTCTATGGGCTGAACAAGCTCCGAGCTCTGACTACGTGACAGACCGGATATTGTTGTTACGTAACAAAAACGTAGAGAATCAGAACAGGGGCAGGATGGATTTTTTTCATTCTCGGGGGGTTTGTAGACATGCCAGGGACACATATTTCAGTTAGAGAACCATTAAAAAGTCCATTTTGCATGATCTGTCACCTTTAACACATAGGAAGGAGCAGGTGAAAGTTTGTCAAGCCAGACAAGTGTGCCTATTCAAGGTGCTATAGATGGTGAAAAAGTAATAATCAGAGAACTGTAAAAAAGTGAGAGCAGCAGTTCTTGTTTACGGGATGATTCAAGAAATGTGCGTTAAGATGAAACAGGTAATACATGATTGGACACTCAGACAGTGAGCTGATCTTAAGATTTAGTTTTTGTCCCGTAAGTTGTTTGAATTACTTTTTGAGCTCTCTCCTGGACAACAGCATGTGTATGACAGAAACACAGCACCGTCAATGGCATGTATCGTCTCTGTCAGAATCACGGGGGTCTTGTCCAGAGAGGTGGGCCCCCCTTGAAGTCTAACTGGCCACCCCAGTTGCCGACCTAGTTCTTGATTATAATTGGATATTTCTCTTCAACAGATTGCTGATAGCTTTCTTTGCATTTAAATGTAGCACATGTTCTCCTTTGTTGGCACATAGAAAAATACTTTATACACCTGTTTCGTAAGAAAGGGTACAAGCAAACTCCTGCACATTAATTCTCTTGAAATACATTTATTGGCAGCGTTTCTTATAAAGGAAACATTAACAGAAATTCTTCATGCCATCCCTGCACGAGTGTGCGCCCAATTTAAGCCATGTTTATGATCTGCAAATACATTCAACCAATCAATCGATTAATCAAATCAATCTGTATTTATACAGCGCCAAATCCCAACAAACATTATCTCAAGACGCTTCCCAAACAGAGCAGGTCTAGACTGTAGTCTATGTTGCATTTTTAACTAAGACCCAACATCAAGACAGGATAAGATCCAGTCCCATTTTAACAGGCAGAAACCTCCAGCAGGACCAGACTCATGTTAGACAAACATCTGCTGAAGGCTGATTTATACTTCTGTTTCTCCCCTACGCAGCAGTGGCTGACGCTGACACGAGCACTACATACTTCTGCGTCTATGTGTCCGTGTCACGTAGCAATTCTCTGCCGAAACACTTGAGGGCAGTGTGGTCTCTCTGATAGCCGGTCGCCTGCCTCCTGCTTCCGGCCCCGCTACGATCTCTGTTTACTTTTCCACAGCGATTCAGAGTGTGTTATGTTAATCTACAGCTGATACATGTTGCTGTTGATCATGCAGACATGATTAAAGGGAAGAATAGAGAGGAGGAGATTAAATACACTGTTCGGGCTCTGAGTTCTGTAAATGTAGGCAACACGATGCCGCCGAGCGGACCAATCACAGGGCTTGCGGTCCGCGTTGATTCTCCGGGTAGTTACATTTTGGAGGAGGTGCACATCAGCTACGTGTGTAGGCCTCTGTGTAGATACGGGAGCTACGGGGACCCCTGGTGTAGGCTACACCGTCGATTCAATGTGGAAGTATAAATCAGCCTTGAGGCTCATGAGGTTGTTTGTGTATGTCTCTGATGTCCTGTCGTGTGGTGTGTTGTGTTCATACACGGTGATTTAAGTTTGTATAATTGATATTCCTTTTTTATACTCTATGTAAAGCACTTTGGTTGAAAGCGCTCTCTGGATAAAGTATCATCATTGTTAAATCTAACATGTATCGGTCTTGTGTCCTCCTCTCCCTCCGTGCAGTTGTCCATGTTTGCCGAAGTGAGGAGTATGGTGGCCCCGCAGGATCTGGAGCTGTACGACCGGCTGGTGCTGCACAGAGAGAGGGAGGCCCACCAAGCCTGGCACGGAGGGATTGGAGTCATGCATCCACAGGCCCACTTTACCAACGCAGCCCCTGTGGTCCATGATCCAGGACATGGCCTCCCCTCTGCGGTAGATCCCTTAAGTACTTTTCCTCTTAATGTGATGTTCAGTGTAAGAGCGTTATGAGTGGTAATTCTTCTGAACTCGCCCACTCTACCTCTTTAATGTGACCTTATTCAAAGATGTGTATCAAATAATGAAGTTGTAGTGGAGTGAGATAAGCATTGACAGGGACTCGTGCTCCGATTTTAAACTTTGCAAGGTTGTTTTAAACAACAGACAACCCTGTTCCTTGTCATGTGGCTGTTCAGCAAATCATCCCACGACAAATATTGATTCAAAATGATTCACCACAATCTAAACTCTGCAAGCTGGCAGCACAAAGAGCTGTGTGTTAATTTAATCAGTGTTAAACAAAATAGTCTGAACCTCTCGATAGTCGACTGACTGACATAATTGGATAAAAGGTGAAAAAGCAGCCCGTGTTTCATTTGAGAAACAGTCTTAATTTATTACACAATCACAACTCAGCAAAGCAGTTGAACTAAAAAGGTTTTATAAACCTGTGTTCTTGTACTTGTAAAACATCATCAGTCAAGGTGCTGCACAGGAAGTTCAATTAAAAGTTCCCTTTTAGTCCAAAAGTCTGGAAGATTGTTTTCTGTCGGTTTAACCTTGGAAACTTTGGGAGCTGACGTGTCACTCTGGGGCATACACTGCATTCAATCAGTGGAAATAACCACAGGGCCCCAAAAAGGTGAAGCCAATAAAGAAACGCTTTAAACCTTCATCTATTGTGATAGGCAGCAGGGGGCGACTCTACTGCTTCTAACATAGACTGCATTAAACATCGACTTACTACTTTATTCCACTACACAGGGCCTCAGACCAGCTGCTGCTTTCCACAAGTTTGGAGAGGAAACCGTTGAGCTTCGTCAGGATGTATCTAGATATATTAAGCAGGCTTATTAAAGCATGGTCTAAAGAGCAAATTAGGGAATGCTCGACCACTTTTTCTATTTAAGCAGCACTTGGTGAGGTGCAGCATGCAAAGAGGTTGGATTACGTCCCTTGATTCCTCAAAGGTGTGTTTTGGGTGTAATATGAATAAAGACAATCTGAGTGTCTGCTCTTATTCACTTCAAGAGCCAGGTGATTCCCCTGGCTGGTGTGTTAATATTTAATATGTTAATATATCCATGTGAAGCCGCACCTCCTCCAGAATGTAACTATGCATCGAATCAATGCGGGCCGCAAGCCCGTGATTGGTCCGCTCTGAGGCATTGTTTTTACAACATTTACAGCACTTCCGTGATCCCCGCACTGGCCTTGTATTTCATCTCCTCCTCTCTATTCTTCCCTGTAATCATGTCTGTATGATAAACAGCAACATGTATCAGCTGTAGATTAACATAACACGCTCTGAATCGCCAAGAAAAACTAGACATAGATCGTAGCAGGGCCCTCAAACGTTTCGGCGAGTATTGCTGCGTGACACGGACACATCATCGCACAAGTATGTAGTGCTCATGTCTGTGTCAACTACTGCTGCGTAGAGTCGATGCAGAATGAACCAGCCTTTAGGTTTCTACCTATTTTAAAATTGACCGACCCAAAAAAACCCAGATGTGTACATTTAGGCACGAGGCACAGCAGCATAACGTTGTTAATTAGAAACATAATATTTCAAATTCTGGGCATGCTAACAGTATGAGGAATTGATGATAATTACAATCATGTACACTTTACTTCAAGGGAAGATAGTCTGTCATCTTTATCTACTTATTTCTGCTGCTGGATCACATGGCTGTATTCTGTTCAGCGTGCATAATGGACATTGTACGGTCTTTAATAATATCTAAGGGGAAGATTATCGATGGTACTTATGGTTCTGTTTGACATTAGATAGAAATAGTGTGTTTGTGTGTGTGTGTGTGTGTGTGTGTGTGTGTGTGTGTGTGTGTGTGTGTGTGTGTGTGAGAGAGAGAGAGAGAGAGAGAGAGACAGAGAGAGAGAGAGAGAGAGAGAGAAAGACAGAGAAAGACAGAGAGAGAGAGAGAGAGAGAGAGAGAGACAGACAGAGAGAGGAGAGAGAGAGAGAGAGAAAGACAGACAGAGAGAGAGAGATAAGGAGAGAGAGAGAGGGAGAGACAGAGAGAGAGAGAGAGAGAGAGAGAGGGAGAGAGAGATGGCTTGTGCAGGGCTGAGGTGAAGCAGGCGTTTGAGAAGCATTGAGGGTGTCCTTATCCTGTGACACTGGGTCCTAGATCAGCCCCATACCAAGAACAAGGTCATAATGTATGGAGATGAGGAGGGGAAATACTCAGCCTCTCCAAGCCCTCCGTCCCAATGATAATAATAATAATAATAATAATAATAATAATAATAATAATAATAATAAGAAACTCAAGTTCACCATATCATCAAATAAACTGATATTTCTTTATGAGTGTGAGTGCTGCTGTGCGTTTCTGTGGTTAAAGCGAAGGAACATACAGTATATTGTAAACCCTGATGCTCATCTGTCTCACTAATGCAACTCTAAGTCAGTTGTTCTCAAAGTGGGGTCCTAGGACCCCTGGGGGTCCGCAAACCATAGCGTGGGGGTCCATGAAATAATTATAATACATTTCTAATGAATTATAAGATTGTGCTGTGTCATTAAAAACAGCGTATATACAGAGGAGGACCATTTGCGCCAATGAAACCAGCATGTGCCCATTACTCCCACCCTAGTTAGCTTTGGGCCAATAGAAACTGATATGAGTTTGACACTCACATGAATCTGTCACGTATCACTCTTCACACTTCACTCCGGTCACAACTGTTCCTGCTACTACTTTGCTTTGCTTATAGCTCGCGAGCATGGAACCATTTCTAAATCAGTTTACATCGTCAAGTGATGCTAAGCCCAAGCTAGCTAAATTAAAACAATATGATGATGTGTCATGTGTCTTCAGGTGCTAGCAAACGAAGCTATGAAGTCAGCCAAGCTAAAGCGATATCTGATCACAAAGTCCCCGGACTATAAGGACAAAAGTAAAGACTTTTCCAGCAAAAGAGTGAGGAATACATCTGCCAGAAAACACAGATGGTGAAGTGTTTTCTGTTTATCACTATGGAACAGGTCTGAAGTATTTAGATTGATGAGTTTTACAATACAAATCGTTCCAAGGGCATCTAAGAGTGAGAATGGTAGTAAGCATGTGCTTAATCTATGTGACAATTTGAGGGGGTCCTTCGAAAATGTCACCTGAAAGGGTCCCTAGGCCCAAAAAGTTTGAGAACCCCTGCTCTAAATAACAGGTAAGTCCTGCACCACGGTCCTAAGACTTCAGACCAGGTTTTTGTTGCTTTCAGGTGCTAAGATAGCAATGTGTATCCTTTGCGTCTGACCACACCTCATTTTAAGACCAACACGTCTTTGGGCACTAGGGTGAGTGCAAGCTTATTTTGTATTTACACAACATGGGCGCTGGGTGTTAAAATAAAGACTGCGTGGGCTGGAAAACAATGACACTTGGCTGTATATCAAAACACTTCACATCGGGGCCAGGATAGGACCCGCCATGTTTAAAAACATGCAACACTTGATCCTGAAAATGTCCAAATATTGTAACATATGAGCATTTCTTGAGACTTGCAGCAGTTTGTGTGCATGTTATGAGTGCCTCTTCGTTCTGACTCTCTTTAAACATTGCTCAAATTATTTAGAGGATCCCCGTAAATCACTTCAAGTGTGTGTGTGTGTGTGTGTGTCTAAGAGAGAGAGGCTCAGTCCCTCCATCAGTCTGAGCTCCCTGGCATCAGTCTTTGACACACAGCAGCTCGTCTTTGTGGCAGGTCAGCGACACTGTAGTATTGATGTTTCACAAAGGTCCACATCCATCTACAGAGACCTCATTCTGCCAGGTCACAGACTGCTTCTGATCCACTTCCTCCTGCAGTCTGGCCTTTTTAGAGGACCCGACAGAACAACTTTATCCTGAAAACTTTGTGACTTCACTGGGAGCCGTGTGCAGATCATTCCCCTCTGCAGGGTTCTGGCCCTCTGCCTGACTTCAGGTGCTTTTTGCTGCATCTGTCTCAGCGTGGTCAGCTGTCTGTTGCTGCCTTAAAAGCTTGCTGGTGACAGTGTTTGCAGCAGCACACCATGTGTCTGTGTAATTGCTCGCGCTGACACACTCATTACTGTGGTGGTGGAATTACAACCCCTCAATAAAAAAGCTAATTGTGTTTAATTTACAGGCAGTTAGTTACTCAGTGGGAAACGCTGGGATTTATTGTTGTGAAACCATGTTGTGACACATCGTTGTCTCATTAGATGGATTTTTCTACGCAGGTTGGCTGCATGATAGTCATTTAGAAGAGCCAATAGCTGTAATTAACATTGCTTAAAATGTAGCAGCATTCCAAGAGAGGGGTGTGCGAGTGTTCAGAGATGGGCATAAAGAACCAGGCATTTTGCATGCTCATCTATAAAGGGTATAATAAAATAAAACCTGGAGATTAATCATCTGTGTTCATGGTTTATATGTAAGAGTGTTAATGAAATTTTATTAGGCAGCCCTCGCCAGGAACCCTTTAAACCATTTAAAGTACCTTTACATTTCATTATTTTAGTAAGAAGAGGTCCACATTCAGGACACAACTCTTATTCAGATGTACAGTTTGTTTTATTCAGCTGGTAAGTTTATGATTACACATTGCCAATCAATCATTTGCAAAGACCTTTGTTCTTAAACCGTCACGTATTTATGGCAGAACCCAAAAAGCAGACTAAGACTTTTCCTCCCCAAAGTTTATTGTTGAAGTGCAGGGTGAGGGGATAGCTGGTGGAGATCCTGGGGTGCTGAGGGATCCAGACGGTGGTCAACAGGCAGGAGGGTGAAGAGGCTGGCAGAGCTTGTAGCAGAAGGGTCCTGGAGACAAAAAACACAGGTTTCAGGTGGGTTCAAGGCGATGACGAAAAGTAGCAAAAACTTTAGCAACAGGTTTTCTTGAGAGCTGGACTTGGTCATGTAGGCATAACAATCGGGCAGGGACTGGATGTTGGTGCAGGGTTCTTGGAGGCTGTAGTGATTGGATGATGGCTGGCAGGAGTTTGATTGCAGATCCAGTGCAGGTGAGCAGAGAGTGAAGGAGACAGAGCAGGAGGGGGAGGGAAAAACAAAAACACAGGTACACAGAGGAGGAACTGTGACATTAACAATGACTCTGCAATGGCACAGTATGGATTTGTGAAAGCATGACAGGCAAGATGAAACACGCACTCATAGCTCTGTTTGATTTTGCTGTCTTCACCATTTTAAAGTGATCCCATCTCGCCACTGTAACAGCTCTCTTAATCAATCAATCAATCTTTATTTATATAGCACCGAATCTCAACAAATGTTGTCCTCAGACTCTTCCCAAACAGAGCAGGTCTAGACCGTACTAATCTATGTTCTATTATTAACAAATACCCAACTTAAAGACAGGATAAGATCCAGTCCCCTCTTACAGACAGAACTCAGTCTGATCTCATCTTAATCCACCATGAGCAGAGCACTTTGCAGCATTTAGCAAGTTACAGTGGCAAGGACAAACTTCCTTTAACAGGCAGAAACCTCCAGCAGGACCAGACTCATGGAGTCAGTACAAGCAGCTTTGTGGTTTTTTTTTTTCTTAAATCTGTTCTGTATGATGAGATATTTTAGGCTAACCTGATCTCTTCTGATGTGATGATAACAACTTCATCCTAAGGATGACTTGGATTTTCATGGAGTCCAACACATTTTACTTTAAACCGTCCTGTTCTGGCAGAACTGATTTATGGTTTTATTTAGCCTTTTAAAAACCTACAGTTAATTGTTTTATATTATTTTCTGTCCTCACGTGTCTCTTTATAATCTTTCGATCAAATCAATGCTTAAATTCTCATGTCTATTGAACAAGTTATGTCTTTCCATACCCGAAAAACCTGACTGATGCAAATCTGACATGTAGTCAGGTTTCGTATTTAAAGCAGAGCTCAGGATCCACTCGTTTCCTGTTTTTAATTAATCTTTTATATAGCACCGAATCTCAACAAATGTTCTCCTCAGACTCTTTCCAAACAGAGCAGATCTAGACTTTACTCTATGTTCTATTATTCACAAAGACCCAACATCAAGACAGGATAAGATCCAGTCCCATCTTACAGACAGGACTCAGTCTGATCTCATCTTAATCCACCATGAGCAGAGCACTTTGCAGCATTTAGCAAGTTTCAGCGGCAAGGATAAACTTCCTTTAACAGGCAGAAACCTCCAGCAGGACCAGACTCATGTTAGACACACATCTGCTGTGACCGTGTTGAAGAGAGGGATAGAAGGAGATACTACCTCCAATGCAAACACAGAGGTTGGGTGACTTGGTCCCAACATCACACCTCTGAGACAGTCATACTAAAGGCAAGACGTTAGATCATCTACCTTGAACTGGCAACATGAAGAGGGCAAAGTGTGAAAAGCTTTTCATGATGTATTCCTAGAAACTATATCAAACTAAACATAAACATAAGTGACGGTTTGGCCATGTAGTGTGTTTCAAAATTGACGCTGAGAGAGAACTACAGGGGGTTGTGTCAGTAAAAAGGTGTGAATCAAGACGTTATTTTCTGATTATGCTCTAAAGAACTTTTAAACGTGTCCACTCTTCCTCACAAATGTGCAGGAAGGGGCTGGATTGTGTTTGTTTGCCACTGAGGTCGCACTTCTTCCTGCCTGCTGTGCGTCTCTCTGCTCCGCCCTCCGTCACAGCCTCTACACGGCTAACTCTCCTCATTCTCAGGTCAGCAAACACCAACATTTTGTTAACTGACAGTGTTGGCATCTCATAAGGTGCATGCATTATGTTTATTTCTTGCTGACAGACAAAAAGCAGAGGATAGGGACAGAGATGTGACCTCGTCCCTGCACCAGTCCTGACCTGGGGACTGCAGGGAGCTTCACAGCGCTGCACAATGACTGACGCCGAAGAACTGACCACATTAGTAAGAAAACCAGAAAAGACTATCTACGGCAGGGGTGTAAAAGAGAACAAATCTTAGCTGTCTCAAGCAACAAAATGAAACAGTTGGTTATATAAAGGAAAAACATCAATGTTTGGGCCACTAGTCTGGGTCGCTTTAGTTCATTTGAACCCTAGTAAGCTATTTCTATTTTTATATCATGATGGTCAGTGTGAGACCTTTGGGTTAGAGTAAGGAATGGACTCATTACCAAGGCTTGGCTTACAGTTTTGCTAGTTAATCAAAAGGGTGAAGAGATGACCTAGTACAAAACAACCAGAACACACACCAGCCACTCAAAAAGCAGTTTGACGCAGGAAATGAGCCACCACCCCCATCTGAAACACAAAGAAATCCCAGAAAAAGACTCCCAGGATGATGCCACAGCTCTCTCTACACTTCATTTCGCAGCCAGCTTCCTTAGTAATAGTCTTTTACACACATACAACTCTACCCTGGTATATATGTTACAATTACAATGTTACAATGTCATTTAGCAGACGCTTTTATCTAAAGTGACGTACAATGAGAACAAGAGCAACACAAGCAAAGAATTAGACAAGAGGAAGCAAGATCAATAAGAGTAACAAAGTGCTTCAAGTCAATGTTTTTATTTATTTATTTTTGTAAAATAAGGAACATCTACAATGAAGCAGCCAAACAATTTAAGACCTTCCATTATCATCATCAACAATTAACTTGTCATCACCACAATAATTACCAAGTACCAAGTGCTGGGTCACTCCAGAGCTGAACACAGATTCCCAGAGTAGAGCAGGACAATGTGAGTCAACTGTAGCTGGGAGACACAATCTGCCACTGGGGACAACAGTGGAGAACAGTCTAGCTAAGTGCATAGTGCTTCCTAAAGAGTTGGGTCTTTAGCTGTCTTTTGAAAGTAGAGAGGGACTCTGCAGATCGAATGGAGTTGGACAATTCATTCCACCATTTAGAGGGAAACAGAAGAGAAGAGTCCAGCTAGTGATTTTGAGGCCTTGTGTGCTGGAAGCACTAGGTGCCTTTCAGAGGCTGAGCGTAGCGGGCGAGAAGGGCAGTAGACCTGAATGAGAGGTACCAGGTAAACTGGAGCAGTTTTGGTGACCGCTTTGTAAGTCATGATTAGAGTTTTGTATCTGATGCGAGCTGCAGCTGGAAGCCAGTGTAGCGAAATGAGCAGGGGAGTGACATGAACTGTCTTAGGCTGGTTGACCAGACGTGCTGCTGCATTCTGGATCATTTGCAGAGGTTTAACTGTGCATGCAAATATGTGTTGAATGTAAAGGTAATCCTCCCCATGCTTGAAGATTATCTAGATTTCCCCAAGCTCTCCTGGGGCTCCCTGAAGCCCACTTTGAAAACTCTGCAGAGATGAAACAAATCGAGCCTGAAGCTTGAAACGGCCCCAAATGATTCAGCTGTTGCATAAAAAGCTGTCTCTCAGACACTTTGTTCTAACTGTCCAAACTTTCCTGCACTCATTATGTTGTCCTGCGGGGTAAATCGCATCCATCTGGCATCTGCAATAAGTAGGCTGAAGTAAACCGTGCTAAGTTTTCATTACAGATTGAGCCCTGCGGTACTAAAACGCCTCATACTGTCTCTTTCAGACTGATGGCTCTGCTGGTGGCTGGACGGAAAAAGGCGAGGAGGAAAACATTAATGCCTTACAAAACATTACACTGGTGAGTGTTGCTCTTTGTTTGGATAGATGAGCAGGGGGAGATCTTTTTTCTTTTTCTTTTTTCAGTACATGAGGTGACAGATTTGAGCTTAAAATTGAGTTATAAGCATCACAGCACTGTGCTTCCATATTCTAAGAGGACAAATTAGCTTGATATTATGAGATATCAAGCTGACAGCCCTACAAGGATCATCCTTAAAGCTATGATGTTCATTAAATCCAACAACAGGAAGTGTAGTAGTCACGCTATGCTGAGGCTAAAATCTGCTCTGGGTTACAAAAGCGTAGTTCAGACAATCACATCTTATACGCCACTGAGAATGACGACCAACTTCTCTTTCTTCCTGATGTACCAAGCAGTCAGGGACAAACGACTTCTAGGCAAGACTTTCTTTTCCATCTGCTGCATTGTTTACAGTCCAATTAGTAACTTGAGAAGTGACCAAGTGCTCAAATCAAAAAGGGAGGCACAATTCTTCCACGGAGAAAAGTCTGCCAAATAGACACTGTTATTTCTTCGAGTTCGAGGGAACTTTGAAATCTTAATTTTATGAATGTCCATCACTAATATAACTACTGCAGTTTCTGTTTGGTGGCTGTTCAGAGGATGTACTGATTGCTTGGCTGCAGTATTGCTGCCTGCAGCATTGTTCAGGGGCATGTCCCTGGAGGCACTTGTGTGTTTCAAACGGCGGGCAATTTCTTGGCTGCTCAAAGAGAGAACTGCTGTTTGGCTGATTACAGCATTCCCAAGAACTATTAATTTCTACGACTTCACACTCAAGTCTTTGTCTCCTTTGGGTCCTCATCAATACACCCATCAAGTGCAAGGTCGATTGGATCTAAGGTTCTTACAGTAGGACAGATGTAAAGACAGACAGACTAACATAAGTTTGCTCCTTTTATACTCTGAGGAAGTGGTTCAGATAATCACATAAACAGTCCACAGAAGCACAGAGTGGGGGCAATTTTGAATGCTATTTGCAGCTGCTATCCATTCTTGTAGAATTCCCATGGATCTGTTTTCCATCCATTTGAATCCACAAGAAAAGGCTGTTTTGGCAAGAGACACACCTTTACCACAGTGGGTGATGGCGCTCATGGGAAAAACAGTCTTCATCCCTGAAAAACACTACTGATTTCATCCAAAGGGGGCACCAGAATCAACACAACCTCCAGTTGCAACCTAGGTCGAATAGTTGATCTTACCCTCTTCTGACAATAACCAATCATAGTTTAGGATCTGTGGTGGCACCAATTTTGGCCAATCAGATTTGAATCCAACTCTGACCGACCTTCAGAACACGTCCCTGAAACTAGTCACATGTTATTGATGTTAACAGTTACTGTATTTCCCCTGACAGGAGGACAGACAGGCTTCAGGTGAATCTCCGCCCCCCTTCAGAGCCGCTCCCCTCCAGGCTCAGAGCAGACCATCCAGAGAGAGGGAGCTCAGAGGGAAGCCTTCAGCCCGGCTGGTGCAGCCCGGCTCCAACCTGCTCTTCAGCGGCCCCACCCGGCTCCTTCAGGAGTGTCTCCACAAGTCACTCAAATCCCTCCCCACCATCAACCAGCCCTCCCCAGCTTCCGCCCACCACACCTGCGCTGGGGCCTGCCACCACACCTCCCTGCCCAACCAACTCCACCACACCTGTCAGAGCCCCCTCCAGCTCTCTGACTCTGAACACCTCAACCACTCCCACTTCGCCCATCACTTCCACCACCACGCTGCTCCTCACAGCCGGCCCAGCTCAGGACACCACACCTGCCCTGGCTTCCTGCACCACCGGGACTCTGCTAAACCAGAAGGGTCCGTCAGGCTAGCTTCCAGATCGAGCTCCTACGAGAAGTCCTGTGTCTTGTCAAAGTCTGCGTCCTCGTCCAAAGCAGCCTCTCCCATGGTGTCCCCTCATCCATCCCCCCGTCCCTCACCATGCCCCTCCCCCTGCCCCTCCCTCATCACACCTGTTGCTCTGCCCTGTAGTCCTGACCGGCCCTGCTCACCTGCTCTGATCCAGAAAATCATCGTAACAGACATGAACCGACTGTCTGCAGACTCCAGACCCCAGCAGAGAGGTACACAACGTGTGCGTGTGTCTCCATGTGTATTAAAGTGTTTCATGTTAACCTTAATAGTTTGAATTACATTATAAACATCATTGATATACAACAAATGAGACACATCTTTACCACAGTAGTGATGGTGCTCATGGGAAATGTAGTCTTATTCCTGTAAACATGACAGATTTCGTCCAAGAACCAACACATCATGAAAACTGCTCACAGTGATTCATTTAATAAAACAGCATGGTAAGAATAAAGTACAGTAAAGCGTAAAATTAGATATTAAAACAATGGAAATAGGATTGATAAGATATAAAGTGCACAGCACATATTTAACTAGAAAGCCTCTAAATAGTGTGTTATTAGACAAGATTCAAAAAGGTCAAAGATGAAGCTCAGACCCCTCTGAGCAGCTCTGCACCCCGAGGCGATGAATTGGTCAGGCCATCACCACCACAGTCTGACCTTTGTGTGTAGAACATGTTTAAAAGGTCAGTGCCCAGTGCTCACACAGCATCAGTGTCATCGCGAATAAAGCTCACAAATCTCACCCCAGGAAGAATCACCTTTATCCTGCTGCTTTTGCAAAAGAAAGTTATTCCGTTGGTATTGTTTTGTTGACCTATTACTTTAGTTTCAGAGGTTCAGAGGTTCATTCAGCCGGATGAAACCTGTTTCATATGTGTGCATCAAAAAAATCTCATTCAAAGCAGTGCTACCTAAATGTGCTTTAACTTCACCAAGAAGTTAAAGAGCAGGACTGTAATGCTTCTGATGTGTCAAAAGAAACTAGAAACCAAATTTATTCTGGAGCTGTTGTGTGAGGTTGCATTAGATTGTACATTTTGGTCATGTTTATCCGTTTAGTCCACATCAGCGTGCCGCTCAGGAAAAAAAAAGCCCTGAACTTGGGGGATCCACTCATTCTGTAGCTCTGCTGTCAGTTTCAGAGAGTTCGCCGTTAGCAAACCAAAATGTGTGACATGCCAAAAATTCATCCAACCTGACAGGAGGAGCTGATTGGCTCGTGTTCAGCTTTCAGGCACCCGGTACAATACACAGCTAACCACCCCTGATCAGGCTGAAATCTGGTCCAACTTCAAAATCAGTCGTTCAACTCGAACATTGGGTCAGAATCAGCCTTAATTCACATGGTTTGTGCCATGGTATAGGTCGGCCAAAGAGTACAAATCTTAGACAAGATATAACCTGATCTGGAAAAAGCTCCTGGTACCATAATGTTGCACCATCCATCCATGGCATCCATCCATCTGATCATCTGTACTTATTCAATGGTTAAACTGGTTGTAGATGTGTGTTTTCATGAGAGCACCTGATACAGGGATGATGTTAAAGATTCAATTAACACACAAGCTGATTTAGAGATAGTTGTGTCCATGATTCATCTCTATCTTTCACATTTACAAGACTCAGGGTTCACCATTTAGATTTGATAAAACCAGCATGAACTCTTTGACATATACTGGTAGTAGAGGTGAAGCTTGTCTCTGAGGGTAAATAAGGCCACGGTTAGAATATATTCTTCTCTCCTGTTCGTCTGTTCTGCGTTCACTAACATCATGTTGTTCCATCCAGGAGCCACTCTGTCCCAGCTGTCAGACAGCGGGCAGACTCTAAGTGAAGACAGCGGGGTGGATATAGCCGAGGCAGGGGGCCTCAGTAAGGACGGCAGCCCCCGACCCAGCAAGAACCAGCAAGGCCACCAAGAACAGGGAGGGGCACATGCGCCTCCTGCAGGGGCCACCAGACAGGTGAATAACTCATACTGTCGTTAACAACCACCTGTAAAAGTCATTACACTCTAAACCTCATGTCTTCTTATCCTGAAGAAGAACAGATCACACCAAGGTTCAGTTCCTTATACAAAATGGTCATGACATCACCTGTAGGTTTCTTATCTGAGTTTCATAATCCGAATCCTACTAGACAAAGTCTTGATTGGTTTTCTGGAGCTGGTTTGATCTTGTTTGAAGGAGAGGCTTGAAACAGAGAGGAGTGAGGGGTTAGCAATCACAAAGTTATTAAAGCTGAGCAGTCAACACCTCATGCTTCATTCATTAGCATGTGAATGAGCTACTTTACCCTTGCGTTCATTGTCACACGTCCCGTTTTTCCCAGAATTGTTCTCTTTTTTCACCAGCTGTCCCAGGAAAATAGAAATCTCTCCCGGGACACAATTTGTCCCATTTCTTTGGGGAAAATGCAACAACCTCATTTGATTTCCTTCGTTCTGTAGTCTAGAAAGGTCCCCCGTGCTTATGCAGCTATTTAAAATTTCCTTTGCGTTTTGGTGGGAGTAGTTCTCATTCAGGAAGGACAGGCCATACATGTTCCCGTTGCTCAACCACTCACGATCATACCAGTAACACAGACTCTACCTCTGACCAGGTGGGTCTCGGTTTTCTTCCCGTCTATGCGTACGACACACGTGCGCGCCCTAGCGCTCAAGCAGGAAGGGAAACTTGACCAAAGAAAGACAGCATGCTGAATTAACCGACGTACTCCACGCTGAGGTCTTCTTTTCACCAACTTTTGGCGTCTCCATTTGAAATGGGAGGAGAGATGACTGACAAGGAAGGAGATGTAGCAAATACATGCAAGCCACCAGCACGAAAAAAACCATCTACTAGTTACAATCCTGACTGGGCGACACTGTCAGAGGTTGAATGGGTATGGCCGACCCAGGGAGACAATTTTTCCACCACATGCGTTTTGTGTCCGGAGAAAATCTCTGTAAAATATGAAGGGAAAAACGCATTGGAAATCCACCCAAAAACAAAAAAGCATCAAGCTGTGGTATTAAACACAAATACAGGCAGCCATTATAACTTTTATGACCAAAAAAGGTTCACCAGAGGAAGACAATTTTGCAGCGGCAGAGCTTACCAGTGTCCTATGTCCAAATTTTATGTTCATTTGGTCAGTCTGAACTAGTAATAGTGGCCGAACCCTCCGCCCCAAACAATCGGTTGAGTGTCCCTTATTTTCACAAATCCAAGGTGGCAACCCTACGCTCACTTTATCTCTGCTGAGAAAGTGGCATGTAGCATGGTGATGACAAGTCTACTTGTCACCATCCACTGATCCCTGCAGAATGTGCCAACAACAAGCCTGACTCTTATTCACTCACTAACAAATAAGTAAGATTATTACAATACTAAAATATTTTAAGAGGAAAAGCTTGCACAGACTTCTTGGAAAGTCAGTAGATGACAGATGATAGATGATAGATCTTTATTTGTTCTTAATAAGGAGATTTGTTGTCACCATCTGTGCAAGAATGCATGTATAAAACACAAAGAAACAGTACACATCCACCCAGCCTCACAACAATGGTGCACCTCATTCCACATATGTACACACCAGACACATATGAACACACTGGACACATATGAACACACCGGACACATATGAACACACAGGACACATATAAACACACCGGACACATATAAACACACCGGACACATATGAACACACAGGACACATATGAACACACTGGACACATATGAACACACCGGACACATATGAACACACAGGACACATATAAACACACCGGACACATATAAACACACCAGACACATATGAACACACTGGACACATATGAACACACCGGACACATATGAACACACAGGACACATATGAACACACCGGACACATATGAACACACCGGACACATATATGCACACCGGACACATATAAACACACTGTACACATATGAACACACCAGACACATATAAACACACCGGACACATATATGCACACCGGACACATATAAACACATCGGACACATATGAACACACCGGACACATATATGCACACCGGACACATATGAACACACCGGACACATATGAACACACCGGAAACATATATGCACACCGGACACATATGAACACACCGGACACATATAAACAAACCGGACACATATATGCACACCGGACACATATAAACACACCGGACACATATATGCACACCGGACACATCTGAACACACCGGACACATATGAACACACCGGAAACATATATGCACACGGGACACATATGAACACACCGGACACATATAAACTCACCGGACACATATATGCACACCGGACACATATAAACACACCGGACACATATGAACACACCAGACACATATGAACACACTGGACACATATGAACACACCGGACACATATGAACACACCGGACACATATGAACACACCGGACACATATGAACACACCGGACACATATAAACACACCGGACACATATATGCACACCGGACACATCTGAACACACCGGACACATATGAACACACTGGAAACATATATGCACACCGGACACATATGAACACACCGGACACATATGAACACACCGGACACATATATGCACAACGGACACATATGAACACACCGGACACATATAAACACACCGGACACATATAAACACACCGGACACATATGAACACACCGGACACATATGAACACACCGGACACATATATGCACACCGGACACATATGAACACACCGGACACATATAAACACACCGGACACATATATGCACACCGGACACATATAAACACACTGGACACATATGAACACACCGGACACATATAAACACACCGGACACATATGAACACACCGGACACATATGAACACACTGGACACATATAAACACACCGGACACATATATGCACACCGGACACATATAATCACACAGGACACATCACATTGGCATTTTATTTAGTAGTGCTATGGCCGAAGGGACAAAGCTTCCGCCCAAACCGGGCTCGCCTACAGTATAGGGATCTGTATGTGCGACCGAAGGGGAGTAGTGTGAAGACTGAGTAGAGGGGGTGTTGGGGGTCCAGTGTTGTAGTCCGTGCTCTGCGTATGATGGCTCTGTTGTTGAGGTCAGACAGGTTGGGTGTGGGGAGGCGGCTGATTTTGGTGGCAGTGTTTGTGGTGCGCATGACTTTCTTTTTTGTTGGAGATAGTTAGCATGTTGTAGTAGCAGGGGGAACAGTAGAGGAGAATGGGTTGGATGATGCTTTGGTACAGTAACAGTATAAGGTGGGGGGTGCTATAAGTTTGCGGATGGCAGAGAGTCTTTGTTGGCAGCGTTTGTGAATGTCAGTGGTGTGTTGATTATAGTTTATTGTCCAGGGTGAGTCCGAGATATTTGAAGTGATCCACTATTTCGCCTGCTTAATTGTTGAATTGCCATAAAACACAGAAACACAGAATATTGGTCCAACTTTTGGGTAACAACTCACTCTAACGACACAGACATGACTGAGGGGTTGGGTTCAGTGTCTGAATTAGATGAGGTGAAAGATAGTTAGGGATGGGGAACGACAGGAAAATACCTTTACTGCTCGAGAGGCAGAATCGTTTGGTGATTGATGTTTTGGTTTAAAGAGTGACCCTGTTTATTGATGACTTCCACCAAAATCTGTCTTTGGTTGTCAAAGTTACAACAGCTCTGAAAAACTCTTTTGTGAATGCCTTTAGGTTGTCCTTGAGTTGCTTCAGAGTACATTTTGTCCTCATATTGAAAAAACTAAATGGGATGCATTCTCAAGGACTCTTTTTGTGTTTCAACCAACACCTGTTGTGCCTGACAACCACTGATGCATTCAGCTGAAAGTCTCCAGATAACAGGGTCACCAAAACACAGGTGGCGTAGACGTAGAACATCAAATACATGGCACTCCTGATGACAAAACTTTGGATCGCGTCTGTCTCCTGACCTCCATGATTATGTCCTCGACTCCTTGGTTGTCGCTCATGCTGACTGCCTCTCCGCTGCATGAGGCCATTGTTTTGTAAGGCACATGGAACTCAGTGGAAGGCATTGATGAGGGAACCATTAAGTACAAAAGGGGAATGAGGTTGACGGCTTGAACTAGTTGGAATGAGTTCTCTGGTTCACCTAGCAGACTGCTACCACCCTCGCTTGTTGCTGAAAGAGACCACACCCCTGATTATGGATAAAACATTCATGTAATTAAAACAGGTGAGTTTTAAAAATTCACCCTGGTACAGAGTTGTCCTGAAGAGAGAAATGAGCTACAGACGCTAAACTGTTTTTCTTCCAGGCTGTGAAAATGTTTAATTCTGCTGTAAAGCATTTCAACATGGGGGCTCTATGGGGACTGACTAACTTTTGAAGTTAGCCTCCAGTGGACACTTGATTAACTACAGTTGTTTGCTCTTCCACATTAGTTTCAGTCCTGACAGCAGCCCTCATGGAGTCCCATCCATGTTGTCTACTGATTCTTAAAAACTTGAGAAAGACTGCTTGTTTGGTGAAAGATTATTTTAGTTCTGAGGTCTGCAGAGTCCAGAAACTAAAGAACAACCCTAAATTAAAACCATGTATAAATTATTACCCTGCAGAGTGCTTCCTCTTATTTTCAATTTAACACTAATCAGCACCCTGTCACTGTTTCTTAAGCCCTGCATGTTCATTTATCACTTTCCCTAAGCTCCCAATTGTCAGCTGTTCCCTGTGTGCTGACAGATTCAGCTTTAACTAGTTATCAACTAAAAGCCAGACTCTCACTGATCGACAGTTTTGCCAAACCCCACTTATCCTTGTCCAGGGACTCACACTTTGGGCAAGAAGTCTAATGATTCAGATTATCCCCTTGAACTTAAAGCTATCCAAATCTTATTTTGACAACCAGTTAAAGACATATCACAAGCTCAGACACATTAATAAGTATTTTTGATGGACTTTTCTCTTTGCATTGCCAAAGGGGAGGTCAAACTATTTTCATTGAACATACCTCATAGGTCACTGTGACCCTCAGTTCATTATTGCACTTCGATTATTATTATATAAGTGTATGTGGACTTAAATTCCAGCCGTCTGACTCTCTTTCTGAGCATTCAGTTCCTACGGTGGCTGGGAAGTGCAATGCAAATTCACAAAGGATGAAACATTTTTACAAAGTTGGAGACAAATTTACATTTTGGATAACATTTTACATTTCATAAAACAAATTGACATTAGCAAAATACTTTTACCAAGACCAAAACAAATTTAGAAAATCAGAAACATTTTTCCAGTCAGAAAACAAATTTACAAACAGCAGATTCTATTGAAAAAGGAATGTACCAAACACAGGAAGTGATCCATTATTGATCGATTGAGGGTTTTGTCTTGGTGGAGAGAAACCGACTTTCAATCACAGGTCATGCTGATGTGTCCTAACAGAATAAAAGCCAAACCAAATTCTAAAAAATAGTGATAATTCTGGATATATTCAATCAGAATATATGAAGGGGGCGGCAGTAGCTCAGTCCATAGGAGCTTGACTTGGCAACCGGAGGGTCGCTGGTTCGAGTCCCAGCATGGACAAAGCTTGGCAAGTGGACTGGTGGCTGGAGAGGTGCTGGTTCACTTGCCTGGGCACTACCCTTGAGCAAGGCACTGAAACCCCAACTGCTTGGGATGCGCTGGTTGATGGCAGCATCCTCACTCTGACATCTCTCCCTAAGTGCATGTCCACTGCATGTTTGTGCATAAAATTGTATGTGTATACACCAAACTGTGCATGGAGCATGACCAAAAAAATAACACAAGTGGAAATTTTTAATTTCCCCCCTGGGGATTAATAATGTACGTTTCAATGAACAAAGAATCTTAGTATCCACTGAGTCATCATAGTTCAGAATAAAAGTGGAATGCTATTTCTTCAAACGGCTAATATTTTAAATTTACACATCAGATCAAGCTGTGATTGGCTGGATTACATTATGAGGTTGTCCACTATGAGTCTGAACTATTATGACTCCAAATATCATTTTGCTTTATAAAATGTAAAATTGTTTCCAAAATGTAAATTTGCCTCCAACTTTGTAAAAGTGTTTCATCCTTTATAAATTTGTGTTGCACATCCCAACCACTGTAGGTTCCTGTTATTTAGCTCAGAGGACAGACACAGCACTACTCACCTGGTTTGGAGGCTTCTAGTTTGCTGCTGGAGAGCACAATGATTGGTCCCTGAATTTGTTTCCATCATTGAACTTTATGAGCGAGACTAAAAACTCCAGGTAATTATACGTTTGGTTTATCAGATCGTCAGGATGAGACAGAGACTGACTTTGGAGAGCTCGAGTTAGAGGATGATTGCACGGAGTATTTAGTTTATGAGCTCATCAGGTTTTCTGTTGCTCTCATTAACTTTATGGAATTAATTGAGCCCACACAGTTTACACCACAATTCATTAGAGACAAACTGAAGTATGTGTGTGTCCTCTCATAATGTTTGAACTATAAGCACACTTCTTTTATCTTTTATCTGGTTAAATAAAGGTTAAATAAAAATAAGTATATTTCTGTGCAACAGGAACAACAGAAAAATGAGGTGTCCTCAGTCTCTGCTCATTTGTCTTAAACCAATCACCAACATGAGACAACAAGACGATTATTTAAACTCTGTAAAATGTAATGAGACTCCTTTTATGGAGTGAGTCTGTGCTTATAACTACATACAGTACTTGAGTGATTTGCTGCTCTGTAAACCACAGAGTGAAAATTTTCACTGTCTTGCGTTTGGAAGTAGTATCCTGGAAAATTATAAAATAAAATACACATCAGAGAAAATAATACAGATCAGCTTCTTAGTGTTATTTGGGTTAATCTTCAAACCAAAGCATGAAGGAGACAAAGAGAAACAAAGAGGAGGACTTGGTGCAAACTCAAAACGTTAAAGCAGATTATAAAAGAGACTCAGATTTAAGCACAGAGGCTGCAACACTCAGGTCACATTTCATCAACATGCAGTTACACCTCAAAGTGCGTAAAAGCCAAAGAGAACCTAACAGACTTTTCTCTACATCGTTCCTGGTGTAACACTCAGCTCTGCTTTTGTATGAAGAAAGATGTACTCTTGTGAAGAATTAATAAAGCTGAAGCAAGTTTTGACCCCGCCTACATTCACAATCTTGACCAATCCCAGTAAAAAGGCGGCCTGCTTGTCTACTAATGATTCAATGAGTACTGAAAATGAACTAGGAAAACTCCTCATCCCTGACGTCAGGATCCAGATGTCAGGATACGTGTCTGCAGGTCTGATCTACGTAGACCTGAAACATGTTTAATCCTGCTGACTGTCACTCTTCCTCCTGACTCGTCTTCACTTTGTGTCCCAATCCCAGCAGACCGCCTCACCGGTTCCAGTGACCACAGCTATTTTAGTGCGAGTGATGAAGAACGCCAGCACCCTGGGCATCGCTATTGAGGGTGGAGCCAACACACGCCAACCTCTACCACGCATCGTCACCATTCAGGTGAGACAGCAGTGCAGTCACATCACTGACTGTGCTTCAGACTGGGCCTAGCTGTTCACAAATAATCTGATGAAATTAAAATTTTCAGACTGAATCAAATTGAACAAGGTTTTTAAGAAGGATTACAGAATCAGATTTGTTTTTATCTGGATCAAACCTCCGGTTAATGATCAGACTTTTGAGTAAGACTGGGATAACTGAGATCCACATCAGGATTCAGGCTCCAACTAAGACCAGAACTTTTAAGCATGATAAACAAGAAATCATTTTTACAATGATACTTAAGACTTTTTTTTTTTTTCCACAGTGACATAGCAAATCAATTACATTACATTTAAACGGTTCTTGTAACTAGACCAGTATGTTTGACAGTCAATGACATCATTTATGAATTCCCACGCCTCTACTGCAAGAAAACATACCTCAGTGAAACAGGCCGAATGTTTGCCTAAAAAATGAGCAGGAAAGAAACATCTGGAGCACGCACATGTGCAACAAAACAAAAAGCAGACTAAGCAAACTTGAAAATAATCCACATCATAGACTGGGAAAAGGCCATGGTCATATACTCAGAGAGCAACAGATATAAGGGAGGTGGTAGAGATCAGGAGGCAGGCTCAGAGGAGGGTAAACCAGGATGAGGGAGCCATACCTGAGATGCTGTCTTAAGACTGTCTGTCCCCGTGTCACTTCAGGTAGGACGAACCAACCTCTATAAACAAGCTGACAGACAAGTCAGAACAAGGATTTTCTCCCCATGAATTATAACGTCAAGTGTGCCTGCTGGACGAACACCTGCCTGTAGCCTACACCTGACTCAGAGATGAAAGTTTGGACAGACTTAAAGTCATATTCTCTGCACCAGTTATATTTAAGCCTTGTGTGTGTTGCCCTTGCATGTAACTCATACACCTGGGATGAGCAGGAGTAAGTTTAGAGAGCCAGACTAGCCGTTATGTCTAGGATGATAACAGCCGACTCATTTACGAGATGACGAATGAAAGAGCATTCAGGAAAGAGAGAGGATCCACGATTGAAGACTGCTCAGACAGTGAGCTGATTTTAAGGTTTCTTTTTCTCAGATATGCTCTGTTTGTATTCCTTTAAGAGCTCTGCCTTTAACTGTAGCATTTATCAGACAAAAGCCCTGCAGGTGCTGATTCCTCTCAGGTTTTAAATGAAGCTGTCAGCTCTGAGCTGTCGACTTTTTTTGTAGCAAAGACCGATTTAAGAGATAGGATCAGCTCAGCTTACACCAAGCTGGTGCACTCTGCCCCACAACACTTCAGTATCCAACACAATATATTTAATTTGAGTCGATTTTGGCGCCCCCTGTGGTCAAATGTGGTTTTTTTTATAGTAGGGATATGAAGACACAGCATTATCTGTATTCAGACAAAATACTGTACATTTGGTACATACAGGAAGTTTTTTAAAGCTTTCTTGCAACAATTATCATAAAAGAGCAGACGTAATCAAATTACAAATGAACATGAGCTTCATGGATGTCATGGTAATTCTGGCGTTACTGTCACTCTAAGTTGTTGCTGTGTCTTTAAATAACCATGAAATAACCCAGTACTAAAAGTTTAATGAAACATGCGCTGGCTTTACATCTTCAATGGATGAAAGTTTACAGATATACACGGTATAACCAGATGTCACACCAGGCTTTCATCAGCCAGTCCTCCTATCCTCTGCCTCTCTCCTCCTCAGTGTGAGGCTGAGTTTCCCTAATCAAAGATGGAGTTTACTGAACTGAACTACGACTGGAGGAAATTCACGTATACAGTTATGAACTCAAGTTTAAAATTGAAGTGTAATGTATAGTTCCCAGAGTTTTTGAGAATTTGTCAGACTCAAGGTTTTCACTGCTGAACCTATCTATTAACGCCTCCTCCTTTGATACCAGCCAGTGATAGAAGGTTACACCATCGTTATGCAGCCGGGCGAGGTCAATAGTATCTGGCAAATAACTTCAATAATGTTAACTAAATGAAACAACTTTAAACTGGGGCTTGTTTGAATGTACCTTAGCTTTATTTAGATGTACAATGTGGAGGTCTGACTGAAATACAGCCACAGCCTCAGTGAATGAAATCGAGCTGGGAGGAGCGGAGGCAGAGAACTGAAGCTGCAGGCCTCAGGCTGTGCATGCTGCATCAATGAAGCACATCACATACAAATTGAGTTTCTATTTTAAATTTTCAGATAATGATGAGCATTTTCCGATAGGAAAAAATGTCCATATGTATCTCATTATCCGTGCCCTTTCCCTATTCATATTTGGATTCAAGCTCATCCCAAGTACGTAGTCTCATTTAGAGCTCTGGTAATCAGGATTTTGCATAGTTAAAAATCTGGATCTCAAACAGGTTTATCCGGTCTGTTTTCCTCTGAACAACCAGAATGAGAGGCAGTTTGTCTGACCCTGGATAGCAGAAAAGTGGATTTCCAAATCCTGATTAAACCCTTTAAACATCCAGACAATGGACCATTTTCTGTGCTATATGTAGTGTATTCATTTCAGAAGCTGCTGCACTTAAATTGAAAATTATGCAGAAAAACCTCACTGATGAGTCTCTCCGTCTGCTCCAACAGACCCTCCGTCCTTTTTCAGCATCTTATTATAAGCTTCCATTAGTTTTGCACAGACAGCTCTCTGAAGCAGTCAGTCTTACAAACACAAGTCCTGTCGGTGATATTTCTCTCCGACTCCTTTCTCAACCTGTTAGGTTCAACTAAGTCACAATAAAGCAGAGCAGTACATTCTTATAAGTGTTTTCTACGGGCTTAGGGGCAAAAGGAGATAACATCAGCTAATCACTGAATGACTTACAGCCTCGGTCACCTCAGCAGTCATGCACACACACACACATTATTCAGTTTTATACTCAGGGCATCCTTCAAGGGTTTTTGTGACAGAGATTTCCATAACAATAGCTCCTTTCTGTGGTCTCTGAGAGTCTCAGGACTTCAGGGTGACAGTACTGTAGACTGTCAGTCTGAACACTGATGACCCTTAGAGTTATTACACCGCTCATCAAACACAACGTCCCCTATAATCAGTGCGGCATTGTAACGTGAAAACATGCGCGTTCGTCCAATTATACTCCTATCATTTCCTGGAGCTTTAATCAAATAAAGTTCAAGTTTCTTTGTTCTGGCTGCTCGCACACAGACAGAGGAAGCACCTGTGATTGCTGCAGAGACTAAACTGTTATGTATCATTTCAATTTGAGCCTTTCTGAAAACTGCTCGGTTGACAAAGACGATGAAAGAAGCGGCAAAGATGATATGTGTTTAGAGATTTATTTCTCATTGCACACCGTCTTCTTCTTGTCAAAGCTCGGAGCTTTGTAAAAACCAACATGTCAAGGTTTGACTTAAGTTTGCTGCAGCAGTAACTCTGCAGTGCAGTGTTTGTCTTTATACCAATGACAGCCAGTGATGCATGAACACGAAAGAGAAGATGCTGGAAACCTTAGAGGTAATTAGATAAAGGAAAATATTGTTTTCAAACATTAGTATAACAAAAAATTACAGTCATGGCCAAACGTTTTGAGAATGACACAACTATTAATTTTCACAAAGTCTGCTGTTTCAGTTTTTATAATGGCAATTTGCATATACGCCAGAATGTTATGAGGAGTGATCAGCTCAACTGCAATTAATTACAAAGTCCCTCTTTGCCTTGAAAATGAACTTTATCACCAAAAACACATTTCCACTGCATTTCAGCCCTGCCACTAAAGGACCAGCTAACATAATTTCAATGACACACAGGTGTCACACACATTAACACAGGTGTGGGTGTTGATGAGGACAAGGCTGGCGATCAATCTGTCATGATTGAGTGACTGGACACTTTAAAAGGAAGATGGTGCATGACACCATTGTTCCTCATCTGTTAGCCATGGTTACCTGCAAGGAAACACGTGCAGCCATCATTGCATTGCACAAAAAGGGCCTAACAGGGAAGTTTATAGCAGCGAGTAAGATTGCACCTCAGTCAACCGTCTATCGAATTATCAAGAACTTCAAGGAGAGAGGTTCAATTGTTGCCAAACAGGCTCCAGGGCGCCCAAGAAAGTCCAGCAAGCGCCAGGACCGTCTCCTGAAGGTGTTACAGCTGCAGGATCGGGCCACCACCAGTGCAGAGCTTGCTCAGGAATGGCAGCAGGCAGGTGTGAGTGCATCTGTACGCACAGTGAGGCGAAGACTTTTGGAGGAAGGCCTGGTGTCAAGGAGGGCAGCAAAGAAGCCACTTCTCCAGTAAAAACAGACTGATATTCTGCAGAAGGTACAGGGACTGGACTGCTGAGGACTGGGGTAAAGTCATTTTCTCTGATGAATCCCCTTTCCGATTGTTTGGGGCATCTGGAGGAAGGCTTGTTCGAAGAAGACGAGGTGAGCGCTACCATCAGTCCTGTCTCTTGCCAACAGTGAAGCATCCTGAGACCATTCATGTGTGGGGTTGCTTTTCGGTCAAGGGAGGGGGCTCTCTCACAATCTTGCCTAAAAACACAGCCATGAATAAAGAATGGTACCAGAACGTCCTCCAAGAGCAACTTCTCCCAACCATCCAAGGGCAGTTTGGTGATGAAGAATGCCTTTTCCAGCATGATGGAGCACCTTGCCATAAAGCAAAAGTCATAACAAAATGGCTCGGGGAACAAAACATTAAGATTTTGGGCCCTTGGCCAGGAAACTCCCCAGATCTTAATCCCATTGAGAACTTGTGGTCAATCCTCAAGAGGCGGGTGGACAATCAAAAACCCACAAATTCTGACAAACTCCAAGCATTGATTATACAAGAATGGACTGCCATCAGTCAGGATTTGGTCCAGAAGTTGATTGACAGCATGCCAGGGAGAATTGCAGAGGTCTTGAAAAAGAAGGGTCAACACAGCAAATATTGACTTATTGCATGAATTCTGTGTAATTCTCAATACAAGCTTTTGATACTTATGAAATGCTTCTAATTGTATTTCATTATACCATAGAAACATCTGACAAAAACACCTAAAAACCCTGAAGCAGCAGACTTTGTGAAAATGTAATATTTGTGTCATTCTCAAAACTTTTGGCCATGACTGTAGATAGCTGATAGAATATACATACAATCCATAAGATATAATCACATTCTGATTCCTCATTCTCTGATGATATTGCACCAAAATAATTGGACATTTCTTAGGTTTGGCACAATGACGTTAAAGCCTGTTATCAAATACCTCCTGTGAGATCCGCCCACAAGTGGACAGCCTTTCCTACGGACATGTGAAGGTGGTCTGGAATACAATCATCCACATAGGTCTGGCAGGGTGTCCTGGGCCACATTAAGTACCAACCGCTTTTTCTATGTGAGATTCGTTATCTACTGTTTGATATTTCTCTTCTGTAAATCATGTTTCCAGAGTCAGAGGTGTGATCAAAGAAACGTCTATCAGAGTTTATAATAAAACAGTGAAGATACAGCTGATATAGAGGCGTTCATGATCAGATATAACATGGATCTGTGTGTGTGTGTTTGTCATGCTGTGTCCCCACTCAGTGTGTCACACAACCTGTCCCTTACTCATGCGCCCAGCCCTTTATGACACATGGTTTAATCCATGATCTATAACTCCACATGCTTTGGTTGAGAATCAGGAAATGAAAACTTGTGGGCAGTCCATCATTACAATAACACAGCATGGTGAGGGACACATCTTTTATATAACATCAAGCAAATACATGTTATTAAAACTTGTTACCAGTTTTTTTCTCCACTAACAGAGAGTCCAGTTTCCAATGATAGTCCACAGAACTGTGAGGAACATCAGGCTTCATGATCATGACAGTTATACACAAAGTCATTACTTCACTTTGTGATCCCTCCCTCCTCTGTCCACTGCTCCACATATGAGTGCAGCTTTCTCCCTCTCCCTGCATCACAATTATTTTCTAATCTGATGCTCTTCAGAGTCTAATGAAAACCTCTGACCTGTTGACTCCAGGCCTGGCTCCGCTCATCATGACGGTTTGTTGTTGTAGTTAAAGGGATATTTCAGTTTTTTTGAAGTGGGGTCGTATGAGTTACAGTACACTATTGCTCCTGCTCGCCACAATGCGTACTGGTGAGCTCTTCCCCTTTAATGAGAAAGTTCCCAGAGGACTGGCAGGTCCAAAAGATGAGCTGTTTGGATCAACAATCACGTAGCAGGATCAAGAAGCAGTATCGGTCTTTAGAGTGAATTAAACTTACTTCTCTGCAAATTTAAAAGATGGGACGTACCTGTCTTTATACTGGCTGTCCCAGTTCATAGAGGTATCCTCTTGTGTCCACAGTAAACGGCATGTCATCGTCGCTGTCAGAATCACTCATTTCTGCAGTTTGTAGTTTTTGTTCCTAAAAGTGTCTGCTAAAAATGCTACATGCTTGTTGATCCAAACAGCTGATCGGCGTGTATCCGTGCTCATGCAGCGGAAGAACACCGGTCTGTGAGGTGTGTCTGAAAATAGTGCCAAAACAAAGAGGGTTTCTGACGGCAAACTGAATAGCTCCAATTTATTTTACTGGTGCATGCATTTGCACCGTGATGAGTGCCTGGACCATATTTTCTCAACTTTGAAGAAATTAAGCAAAATAGGTGTCCCCGTCTGCAGAGAATTGTAGCCAAGCTTACCGGACGGTTCTCTGGGGATTTTCTCATTAAAGGAGAAGAGCTCACCGGCACTCATTGTGGCTAGCAGGAGCAATAGTGTACTGTAACTCATACAACCCCACTTCGAAAAAACTGAAATATCCCTTTAAGTGAAACACGATCTGGTGATAACACAGAGGCTGTTTTCGAGACCGCCTACTAAACTAGCAGTACGTACTGATTTGGCCAAAATTCAGTAGGCCTATGTAGTATGTGAACAAGAGCAAAATCTGCAGTGTGCCAAAACCCCCCGGATGTCGTACTGATTCGGGAGAATTTCTCAGTATGCATTGGACCAGTCTGCCTCACGTACTGTTTCCCACAATGCACAGCGCTCGTTCGGCTTTTTCTTATCTCTTCTTTTTTTGACGGGGGAACTCAGTTTTTAGGAGCTGTGAAAATTATTAAATTCCATATAGACCATTTGCTAACTTTTTAAATCATAAATGGGTGCTAAAGAAGCAGTTTCTCTATCAGCTTGGCCGTTGTTTACTTCTGCATTCCGAAACCGGAAAATCCATGACGTCAGGCCCAGCGTACTACAACACAGATCGAACAGAGCAGTCACACTACAGGCTAAATTCAAACACAGTATGTACTGCATTTGAATTTCGCAGTTTCGCAATTTCCGATCTGCTAGATCAGAGACACAACCGGAACACAACGGAGCGGATCCAGTGGAAGTTAACACATTGACTAGAATAGAAACCTATCAGATCCGATGCCGTGAAGGAACAGTGACAGACCGGACACAGATCTGGTGGAATTTGACCGTCAAAGATAAATTGTCCCCTCTCCTGGACCCCTCTGGCCTTCATCAAGATCACGACACACTGAGATACAGACACAGATCGTATGTAGGTCACACTCTCACTCACACATATGCAGCTTTGTTAACTTTTAGTCTCCTGCTGGGGGTCAGCACCTCACTAAAGTGTTTGCTGTGTGTTACTTCTCCACAATAACAAACTAAATCACTCTAACTGTGAGTGGATGTTAGCACAGGTGTTTCAGACTCAGGTGTTTTTTTTGCTGTTAGGCTCGGTTGCATTGAAAGGGAAATATTTTGCACCAAATTAATTAGTGGTGGGAATTTCGGCTCTTTTTAGAGAGCCGGTTCTTTTGGATCGGCTCACTACAAAGAGCCGTCTCTTTCGGCTCCCAAGTGGCTCCTCAGATTTTTTTCTTGTTTTAAATGAATGTATTACCTAAAATAATGTTAAATTGTATTTCAAATGAATTACTAATGTAAAAAACATATATTGTATCAAATGTGTATTATTTATAAGGCTTTATTGATATACTCAACATGGAGCAGAGTGCTACAAAAATGTATTATAAAGTACAAAAACAAGACCCATCACAAGAAGACAAAAAGGTCCAATCTCTAATTGTAAGTATTTATTTATAAACTTTTAAACCCCTTCATTAACAGCAGGTTTCCTTCACTGTCTTTATTCTTATACACTTTGTACACTTATTGCACTGATGGATAAACAGTTCTAATGTCCATGATCTGGATGACTGAGATCCTTCACAGACAGTCTAATTTTCCCTTTGCAGGTTTTTTGTGGACCCTGATTGATGACACTTTCACCTTACACAGTATTCCCTCTGCCGTTGAACTGTCTCTGCCGTTTCAATGTGTCTAACGTTTACTGTGTTTCCTGCAGTCACTCGTTTTCTCACCTTTCCAGTGCGTTCTCTCTCTGTCGCGCACGTTCTCCCTCTCGTCTCCCTCCTGCTGGTGTGCTCACTGTGCTGTGTGTGTCTGTAACTCCTCCCCTCCCCGTTCTGCTCAGTGTAGACACGTGATTGGTCAAGACGCCACCACATTTCTTGACCAATCCGGTGAGGCTTTAACAGAAAAAAGACGAAAAAACCCCCCAAAAAAACGGCTCCCAGTCAGGAGCCAGCTCCCAGTAAGGAGCCGGCTCCCGTCGTTCACTTCAAAGAGCCAGCTCTTAGAGCCGGATCGTTCGCGACTGACACATCACTAAAATGAATACATAATGGCTCATTTTAACATATGAATACAACTATTTGCTCTGCAGTAGTTTGTGGAGTATTTAACTCTTTGCGTCTACACTATGAATTAGAAGATGTCGTCTTGGCTCATTTGCGCAGATTTCACGGGCGCAGAAACTCCACAATCCCTCAGTGAATCCGGCCCTCGTTGTATCTTGTCTGTGGTTATTGGAAAGCATCGTGCACATCAGCAGGTGGTTGAATGCTGAACCAAAAAAAAGCAGCCAGTGAGTCGCTGCCAGCAGGAAACAATGGCTGTGTGTGTAGGATTTAATTTGTTTGGCATCAAGGCTTGTTTCCGTTTCCTGCGATGACAGTCGTACGGATTCTTCTGACACACGACACGTCTGAGTCATCAAATCTCAGGCTCTTAACTCTGTCACACAGCTGACAAACCTCCTTTTTATTTTAATCCTCTTGAAGATGTCAACAATTTCCCTCTTCTGAATAACTGATCAGAAAACAGGGATGTTGCCCGTGGAACGCTTCAAACACTTTAATGCATTAATACAGATTTAAGAGGAGCGAGCTGATAACAATGACCTCATCTCCGTCCTGCAGCTGCTGCAGTGAAGCAGGCCGGGTTAATGCCTTGCTCATAGGCATATTAGTGATGGCTGCAGAAGCAGAGGAGAGTGTGTCTGATTCATTACCCTCCTCACAGTTTCTTGGCCAGTCTGCAAAATAAGAATTCATTAAACGTGGTCCGGACGGCCTGCAGCGATGTTTTCAGCCGCTGCTCTGTAATTGAATGTCACAGCTAATAAACATGTTTAGCTCTGAGGATTAAATTGAATCAAGCAATTTGTCCTGTTTGTGCTGAGTGATGGAGGGATCAATGGATGGATGGATGGATGGATTAACCTCGTGGCTCTGTCAGACCGGCCAGTGGAAGATGAGAAAAGGTCAAGTTACACAGCGTACAGATTAACACACAAATTCAGACTCACACACAAACACAGACACAGACACACACACACAAACTCTAATGACAAATGACTCATCTCAGCCTTACACTCATGTCCTTGTTGAACCTTTTTTTTGTTTTGCCACATTAACAGCCAGTGTCAACATCACTCTGAGCCCTGAAATTGAACCTGTCTCTCCGTTCAAGACCTGAAACAGGCGTCAGACTTTGGGGAGGACATGGATGTCACTTTCTGCTTCCTGATTGGATCACTCCCTGTCATGTGATCATTTTCTGTAAGAGACAAACTCAACAGCCTCTGCTTTGGATTTATCATAGTGGCAGAGATACAACACTTCCACTCATTACCTTCAATTTAGCAGAGCAGCCAGTGGCGGTGTTATGAAAAAGGAAGTATTTAAACTGTTGACAGAAAACCTCATATTGCAGCTATGAGGACTTCCTATGATGACTTATTGATCCTCAGAGGTTGGGATTTATCCATAGCTGATGTCATCACAATGCAAGAAGTGTCAGAAGTGTTTCTCCAGCAGAACCAGGATTCTGGTTTCCACTCAGCCCGTATCCTCACCGTTACATGTGGAGTATAATATTCAAACAGTGTGCTGCATCCTGTTTACCAGCAGAACATTATGCAGCATTGTGCAGCTACCTCCATCACCCACTGCACTGCACGCAACCTGACGCAACAGGAAACAAGCCCCCATTCACTGTGCAAGTGGATGTTCTGCTGAGCAAAGCACACTGGGAAACTTGGAACACAGACAAAGCTGGTAGCGCCATATTTTTTAACAGCTTGACTCCCTCATTAAGTCACAATCATTGGAAGAAAACATCTGTAAACTATGATGTAAATAACCTTCAGTGTGCTGGTTTGATCCAGTGGAAAAAAAGAGCTAACACAGAGCTAACACTCATGCAAACCATATTAATGGAGTAACACCTAAAGGCTGATTCATACTTCTGCGTTGCCCCTATGCAGCAGGGGCTGACGAGGACATGAGCCCCACATACTTGTGCGTCGATGTGTCCGTGTCGCGCAGCAACAGTGTGGTCTCTCTGATAGCCTGTTGCCTCCTTCCGGCCCCGCTACGATCTCTGTTTACTTTTCCACAGAGATTCAGAGCGTGTTCTGTGAACCTACAGCTGATACATGTTGCTGTTTATCATACAGACATGATTACAGGGAAGAATAGAGAGGAGGAGATGAAATACACGGCCGATGTGCGGCCGATGTCCGGGATCCCGGAATTGATATAAATGCGGGAAACAATGTGGCCGAGGACCAATCACAGGGCTTGCAGTCGGCGTTGATTCTACGCATAGTTACATTTTGGAGGAGGTGCACGTCAACTACGGGCGTAGGTACAGGAGCTACGCGGACCCCTTGCGTAGGTTACGCCGTCGATTAGATGCAAAAGTATAAAATCAGCCTTTCGAGCCAGTTCAGGCGGAAAACTCGAGCTGCACTACTTGCACGTTTGCCAATTCTCACAATCACCTGACAAAGTACCCTCCCATAAGGTGCTCTACTTAGCGGTCAAATTCCACCAGATCCGTGTCCAGTCTATCTCAGATCCGTTATGGCACCGGATCTGATAGGTTTCTATTCTAGTCAATGTGTTAACTTCCACTGGATCCGCTCTGTTGCGTTCCGGTTGCGTCTCTGATCCTGCACACCGGAGTTCTCTGGATCAGATACACAAGACTTCTTTTTTTTGCCGGAGCACGACACATCAATCTCAACAGAGCAGATGGAGCGGGACAGGAAGTCAGGTATCACCAAAACGGATCAGATAATGGAACCAATTTTGTAGGTGCTCAGAGAGAGTTGAGAGAAGCCCTCTCGACACTGAACCAGCACAGGATCGAAGGAGCTCTGCTTCAAAAAGGGATACAGTGGGGTTTTAATCCCCCTGGAGCATCCCACCATGGAGGCATATGGGAGCGTCTCATCAGATCGGTAAGGCAGGTGCTTCATTCTGTCCTAAGGCAGCAGACTCTTGATGATGAAGGACTGCAAACCCTGTTATGTGAGGTGGAGGCCATCTTGAACAGCCGCCCAATCACTACAGTCTCCACTGACCCACAAGACCTGGAGCCTCTCACCCCAAACCACCTCTTGCTCCTAAACACTAAGCCAATGCTGCCGCCTGGACTCTTTGACAGGAAACACCTATATGTAAGACGCCGTTGGAGACAGGTGCAATATATGGCTGATTTTTTCTGGAGGCGCTGGAGCACTCTGGTGTTAACACTCTGTGTTATCACCAGATCGTATTTCGCTTCACTACAACAACAAACCGTCATGATGAGCAGAGCCAGGCCTGGAGTCAACAGGCCAGAGGTTTTCAGAGGACCATAAAGACAACATGGATGAGGAGAGGAGGAGGAGAATCCTTGATTCAGTGATTACAGCGGGAAAACTTCAGCCACATGACAACTGCTCCATGATGGTTCTGAAAAGGCAACCAGTGGGTGTTAACGGACAAGAGAGCATGGACACAGACCGCAGTGGGTCGGAGACAGTCTAGACAGGGATCTGTTGAAAGTCCAGTCAAAGCTAGTCCAGGCAGGCAACTGAGACTTCACTACTTTCATATTTGCCTAAATCTCACAATAACCTGACAAAGTACCCTCCCGATTTGGCGCTCTATTTAAGCTGCAGGGTTCCTCTGCTCCACCAACTCCACTGCTGCCCTTCTTCATGCAAACTTTCAACCCCACTATACCCCCCAGCGTCCAACTATAAGGGGTTAAATAAATGATGTCATGACTCCTTAATTTCTGCTCTGCAAGGAGTGATGAGGTTCGAAACCTAGACACCAAACACAAACTATGTTCTGCTGCTGTAGAAACGTTTGATCAGAAAAACTTTACTGAAATTATTTTACAGTCTGTTGTGGCGACAGCATGGATTTATTCACTGCTTATTTTGGCCTCAGGAGCATTTTGTTGAGAGAGAATCTGTACTGATAGATGGAGAGAGGATAATGAGCTGGAGTGTATCCAGAGGGATGAGCAGAAGTGGCATGATGTCACCTTTGCAGTCAGTGCCTTAGTAAGTCTGGACACAGTCATCTTAATTGATAGAAATGGTATGATCAACCTCTTGTGTATTTGTTCAATCAGCAGCTTTTCGGGGATCTCTGATATAAATCTACTCTGAGGGGGAAAATGCTTCTGCTTATTTTCTCCCTGAGAAGCCTCAGGCATAGAAGAAGCAGCAGATCCTAATGAGACATCCAAGCAGGGCTTGTTCTGTGTCTCTTTACACCAGCATGTATGGTGTGTGCTGAGTGTACACAAAATATAATTCACATTTTCACGAGTGTAAGTGAGGAGGATATTTTCCTCAAACATTTCTAAAGCTCCCGTCTAGACGGAGCAGATTTCTGTTTTTGTGAAGTGCTGTTTATATTTAAAAGCTGTCTTCCATCTCTTCAAGAGCAGAGCGATCAATATCAAGTATGAAAGTAATTAAGCTTCAAAAGCAGACGAGCGTCAACGACAAGTTTGACAGACAAGATGATGCACAGCACGCTGAAGAAACCACCTTTGTTTAGTTTTCCTCAAGTATCCACAGTGGGTGATGCATTTCACTGCTGGAAGAAGCAGGATGGGACTTTTAGTCAGAAAACACTCCTGTTGTGTGTACAGGACGAAACCAGCCAAAATGCAAGAGATACAGCTTTGTCGATGGAGTGCCAAACTGAAAACTCCAGTATTCAAAAGTGGATTTAATTGGTCAATCGGGGGAATGAAATCAGCTAAAAACACAACATCAAACTGTAAAGTTATTACTTTTAATTTGTTAGAAGAACAGTTGACATCCACACGTCCACTTTGATGCGTTATATAAATGTTTCCTGGGAATCCTCAGCAAAATCCTCCCCTTATATTCTCTGGTAATCCCCACAGGAGCATTGTGTGTTCATGTAAGCTTGTGTGTTCACAGTCATGTGTACAGAAACAATGCAGACCTCTTTAATGCTACAGTACGAAGACAGTGTTGCAGCTCTCTGACATCGACCTTGACATGCTGATGGATGCAGGAAGCTAATTGGATGTTTTCAGCTGAAGCGTTTTCTTTTAATTAGTGTGAAGAACACCAACGCTGAAATCTGCTAATAAAATCTGTTCATATGAACATTATCTGCAGCGCAACGAGAGGATTAATCACACAGGTCTCCATCTCCTAATAAGACCTGCGAGGCAGCGTTCAACAAGCAGGCGTGTAACCAGGATTATAGAAGTACTACAGGCACAAGCTCACACTGTGTAAAACCTGTCTGTGTAATCCTCATTTTATTCATTATAAAAATGTTCAATTCTAAATGTTAACATGATACATCACCAAAAAACAGATTAAAAGATGTTTTAATGCCCTGTCTCATCACGAAGCGAACAAAGTTCAGTTCATTGGCTCTAAAAACCATAAAACAACCTCTTCTTCGGTTTGTAACAACACATTTTTTAAAGGTGACATATCATGCAAAATTGACTTTTTAATGGTTCTTTACCTGAAATATGTGTCCCTGGCATGTCTACAAACCCCCCGAGAATGAAAAAAATCCATTCTGCCCCTGTTTTGATTTCTCCACCTTTCTGTAAATGTGTGTGAAACGAGCCGTTTCAGACTTCCTTGTTTTTGTTACGTAACAACAATATCCGGTCTGTAACGGAGTCAGAGCTCGGAGCTTGTTCAGCCCATAGACTGTATAAAATAATACTGAATCCTCCCTCCGTTTTTCATTACCTGCACAAATGTGTGGTAACAAGGAGCTTAGGAGGGAGGCATGCTAGTTGTAGGCTGTCTTAATAAACACAAAGGTCGGTTTTACTCCCCACGTCTGCAGATTTGAAGATCTAGTGGATGATTTTTATTTACCATGGATAAGTGCTAGCGCTAGTTAGCATAGCTACATAGCTACATGTCGTAGCTGTAGCTGTGTACCAAGACACACGTCGACATACTGATAAATACAACAACAAGAAACACTAAATCTGTGACCAATTCTTCAGAAAGGTCCTGCTGCCTTTCTGGTAGAGGTCGGTTTTACTCCCCACGTCTGCAGATTTGAAGATCTAGTGGATGATTTTTATTTATCATGGATAAGTGCTAGCGCTAGTTAGCATAGCCACATAGCTATATGTTTGTAGCTGTGTATCAAAGACACACGTCGACATGCTGACAAATAAAACAACAAGAAACACTGAATCTATGACCAATCCTTCAGGAAGGTCCTGCTGCAGGCACCTCTCCGTCAGGATCAGATTCTGGATCAGATTCAGAGGGTTGAAGTAACGTCATCTCTGCACAGCCGTGTATATTCAGCCAACATGTAAACATTAGATCAACGTGCCGGAGAGCCGAGGGCACATCCACTTCCTGAGGGGGCGTGGTCAGAGAGAAAACAGAGTGTTCTGAGGAGGACTGAAGAAGAGGGATTTTCAGGCATGCCAAAATCTGATTTCAAAGTGTTTTTTTGAGCATAAACTTTAAAGACATGTTTTGGGGACCTCTTAGACCAATATATATTGATGAAAAAAGTGTGATATGTCACCTTTAAGAAAATACAGAGGTCAAGCCAGTTTTACTTTGCAAAACCAGATCAAAGGTAAACTGGATTAGCTAAAAAGATTTCAAAATCCAGATTATTCTAATTCAGACTGTAGGAAAGTTGTCTTGAACTGTATCTAAGATGAACATGTACGCTCTCTGAAATGAGCTTTCTTTCTGAGTGTTTAAAACGACTGTCTGTCTCTCTTCTTCATGTTCCACAGAAAGGAGGCTCGGCTCATAACTGTGGCCAGATAAAGGTGGGTCAGGTGATCCTGGAGGTGAACGGCATTTCCCTGAGAGGTCGTGAGCATAAAGACGCCGCCCGGATCATCGCGGAGGCCTTCAAGACCAAAGAGAAGGACCACATTGACTTCCTGGTTGTTGAACAGGGACTCTAGGAGGAGGACTTTGCACTTTGTTCCGCTTTGTTCAGGAGGACACTGTTAAAAACGCTTTGAGGGAACTGTATGAACTCCACATGTGTGATAATCGTGGCTCTCGCTCTGACTGCAGGCGGAGAGTCAGAGAAATATTTTCTGATTGCACTCTACAGAGATTTGCACAATTTAGATCTAGACAACAATACTTTATTCATATCTGCCATGAAAGTCAAACCTGGGTCAATGTGATTCACATTTCTTACACTGTTCAACTGAGTTACATTGGTTTTCAAACCCAGAGTGTTAATGCATGTTTCACCATGAGATGTGATAGTATGCTCCTCACAGCAGATAACACAAACACAGACTCTTTTATATATCAGTGAAGACTTCAGCTGACTTGTAGGAACAGACAGAAGCTCCCAGAGATGCGTTTGTGTTCATTACATGTCATGATTCATACATTCATAAATGATTTCTGTTCTTTTTCCATGGACGGAAGTAACACTACTCGCCGAGGGAAACACTGTTACTGTAACATAATGTCAGACACACAACAAAGACCAGTTAGTGTTCATGTCTTAATGAAAATGACGATACATGTTCAACAACCTTTCCTTTCATGAAGAAGACGAGACGATGACGAGCTGAAAATACATCTACGAGTGGAGACAGGACTTAAATGTTTGTGGCGGACCGTCAGACTTTTAAAATCCACAATAGTTTGCCCCACTGTGATCAGATCTGTCCACATACTGAAGGGCAGCCCTGTAACTTGTTGAGTCAGTCAGCTGATTGGCACGTTGTTAGATTATCATTTAGCTGCAACAAGTGCACCAGCAGGGGGAAATTATCTCTGCCTCCGTGCACCCCACTCAATTTCATTGATAACTTATTTTTAATTTTTGATATTTCACATTTTTTAGCTGCTGTTATCTCTAACAGCTCAAAGCCTTCATTTATTCTAGTTCGAGGAGCGTATTTAATGAGACGTTTCACAGTTTGACCGTCTCTAAATCATTAAAGATGAAATTGCAGCTGAGAGCGTACATCCATAAACCCTCTTAACAATGTTAAACGTCACCATACAAACGTAGCTAATCATATATTATAATAATAATGTTGCGTAACGTCACAAGCAGGTGCAGGACCCCAAGCTACTTTGACCACCTGAGCATGTCTGGTACCTACACTGTCTTAAAAGTGCCATACAGCTAGAGCTGGGCGATAATTCAATAATGCTAATTATTGCCATATAATTTTTCTCAGTATCAATATGAAAAATGTTCAATAAAAATTTGATATAAATAAACCTGTAATTACATCCCCTAACCACTGGAAAGGCGGGCGCTAATGAGCCTTAAACGCTAGTTGCCATCCAACATTAAACAGAAAAAGAAGACGCCATTGAACAGCCAATCATGTCGCAGGGTGAGAGGTAGGCAGGGCTTAAAGACGTTTGGAGCGAAATGTTAAAGGTGACATATCATGCAAAATCGTCTTTTTAATGGTTCTCTACCTGAAATATGTGTCCCTGGCATGTCTACAAACCCCCTGAAAATGAAAAAAATCCATTCTGCCCCTGTTCTGATTTCTCCACCTTTCTGTAAATGTGTGCTGAAACAAGCCGTTTCAGTTTTCAGTGTTTTTCATACGTCACTACGACATCCGGTCTGTAACGGAAGTCAGAGCTCAGAGCTTGTTCAGCCCATAGACTGTATAAAATAAAACTCAACCCCTCCTGTGTTTTTCATTCCCTGCACAAATGTGTGGTAACAAGGAGCTTAGGAGGGAGGCATGCTAGTTGTAGGCTGTCTTAATAAACACAAAGGTCGCTTTTACTCCCCACGTCTGCAGATTTGAAGATCTAGTGGATGATTTTTATTTTTCATGGAAAAGTGCTAGTGCTAGTTAGCATAGCCACATAGCTACATGTTCGTCGCTGTGTACCAAGACACACGTCGACATACTGACAAATAAAACAACAAGAAACACTAAATCTGTGACCAATCGTTCAGAAAGGTCCTGCTGCAGGCGCATCGCCAACAGGATCAGATTCTGGATCAAATTCAGAGGGTTGAAGTAACGCGGGTCTGTGAGCAGCCGTGTATATTCAGCCAACATGTAAACATTAGATCAACGTGCTGGACAGCCGAGGCCACATCCTCTTCCTGAGGGGGCGTGGTCAGAGAGAAAACAGCCTGTTCTGAGCAGGTCTGAAAAAGAGGGTTTTCCAGGCATGCCAAAATCTGATTTCAAAGTGTTTTTTTGAGCAATAAACTTTAAAGACATGTTTTGGGGACCTCTTAGACCAATATATTTTGATGAAAAAGAGCATAATATGTCACCTTTAATACAGCTGAAACAAGCGACAGAGACACTGCAGAAAACTCAAAACCTAGCAGCACAAAGCAGAGTCGTTAGTCCGACACTGTGTCGACTCTGTGTTAATTTCTAACTTAATACACTTCACCGCGAGCGCAGTACAACTGAACACTGCATAACTATGATGCATTCACTGCAATGTGGGAAAAAGCATCACTCAGCCTGTAAGTCTTAGTAATCATAAAGGGGAGTGCACAAATCTAAACAATACTCTACTAAACTAATACACAGTCAATTATGCAAATAACCTCAACCTGAGAAAATGATAATCTACAAACTAAAACTTCACAAAAATCTCATTTTACACAAAATACCTGCTTCCTGTTAGCACCGTCAAAAATGAGGTATTCAAGAAGCTTATCAGAGAACTAAATCTAGATACAAGCTAACAGACTGTCTGCTTTCTTCAACTTCCATACAGGACCAAAAATCTGCCTTTAAGTTTAAATGAAAAAATTATTTGATCTCAGAGGAGTTCAAATTTGATTGACGGCCAGCGATGTTCTACAAGTTGAAATGAATACTTTTGCAGATAAAATTTGACTCATGTTTGGCATAATGAGCTAACCTAATGTGAAGTCAAATAATATCATGCCATAAATGATGGTATGTCCCATTAATCAATGTTATTAGGAGGATCCAGTTCATTTAAAGCTCCTGTGAGGAGATATTAGATGGACATGAAACAGACTGAAATTGATACTGACTCCTCTTCAAGACCTCAAGCATTAAGCTAGACCATCAGGAATCAGACTCATCATTCTGTTTAGTTGTTTTTGATGCGTGCAGAGTCTTTATTGACCTTTTTCATGACTTTTTATACCCAAAGTGACTGACATGTTTGATGGTTAAAGAACAGCAGGATGAGACTTTTGTCTATAAAACACGACTCATGCATGTGCAAAGATCAGCAAGGAGATTAGAGTTCTGCTTTGTCAACAGGGGGCGCCAAAATCAACACAGACAGAAAGTTTCCCACGAGAGCTTTAAGTATTTGATTGCTTTACCGGCAAAAATCTAATCTTCAGTCCTCTTAGATTTAAACATCCTCGTTTGACCCAAAGGTTGATTTTATTTCCAGAGCATACTTTTATTTACATCTCTTTAATTCATCATTCATATTTTATATTTCCTTTTTGCAACATCTTTTCAGTATTTGATCAAGAGGCCCGTATGTTCTGAGAAAGCTCTAACACTAACAGTCTGTATATATTGTAGATTGCATATAGTCCCTACATGAGATGACTCTATAACTTTTATATCAGATAGTTGAAAGTAGAACAATATTTAATATTTTCAAAGATTATCACACTGCTACACATCACTCATTTAGTACTCCACGTCTTCTCCCAATAAGTGAAAGTGCAGCACGTTCCCAGCTCTGCAGAGACGATCAATGAAGACTCAATATGAATGAGCTTATCCATGTCCTGCATAGACAAACGACTCAGTGACGGATCAGTGAGCTGCTAATGCACAGGAAACACTGATCAGACTGGAGTTTGCTATAATTAACAAGGTGTGCACACACTGTGAGAGGAAGAAATAGAAATGTACCTTTATTCAAAAAAAGCCTTATTTATAACTGACTGCAGGACCTGGACCTAAATCTGTCTGAGGGTGCTTTCACACCTGGATTGTTCTTAAAAGGGGGGTGTTGCCCTCCTCGGACCACAAAGCACTCAGACTGAAGTGGTCATTTTGAAGAGGTGCTGTACTCGTTATACGACAGTAGAAGGAATGGATGTTCAGCTTCACAGGACTTCACAACATCTCCTGGTTCAGTTCACAGAGTTTAGTCCAGCTGGTTGAATCAGGAGAGTTTGTCCTCCTCGTCACTGGAGCCTCCACTTTCAACGACCTGCTCTTGTACCTTTACATCCTGCTGTTGGACTTCCTTAGCCTTCATGTGAATACAATCATCAGCCCAAATGTGGATGAAGCATTGTCCTCCTCGCTGCTCCAAGTCGACCCACCTCTTAATTTGTTGGAAGGCTAACTTGCTAACGTCACTTGTGGCTTCCTACAATGCAGAGTTCAACCATGGCATACGTTTACCTACACAGTTAGAAAAGGAGGCTGTGACGTATTGACCTAAGGATAGCCCTGGAATGGTGTGAGCTTCGGCTCGCTTCACAAATCTGCAGTGTGAACGCAAAACAACCAGAGGGAAAAATACAACATGCATCATTTTATCATCTGAATCTAAAGCAAACAAGCTCCAGGTGTGGAAGCACTCACTAATTAAAAATCCTACAAACAATGTGAGTTCATCATGGTCATGGCCACCCTTGTAAAGCTAATCCAGCCTATTATATTACCTACACTGTAGTATTAATACTCTGTTGAACTGCATTTACACTTAATGTGTAACGCATTGATAACAAAAAAAAATGAAGGTATGCAAGCCAAGGAACCAATTAGCTTTATGTCCTATAGTTTCACACAAAACAATGTAGAGAGGAATATTAAGAAAAATACATGGGACATAAACTGACATTGCAAAGGTCACAGCAATAAATAAATATCATATGTATGTATTACACTGGGCGGTTTAAAGGCTGACGTCAATTGGGGAAAAAGAGTTAATTAGTCTTTATCTGCTGCCAGACGGAGGCAAAATGAAAATGTGAGGGTTTGAGTCGTTTTAAGAGTTCTGAGTTTGAACACCTCGCTCTCATTGTTCAAAGTAAAGCAGTTCTGACAACACAACGCAAGCTGTAAGAACAGATTTAACAACACAAGCATAAAAAAAAATCATAAAGGCATGTCAACACGACAAACTGTGCATCTTTTGTGAAAAATAGATTCTATGATGGGCTCTCCTGCAGACAGCATCCACCTGAGGATCAGTGGTCAGCTCTCAATCCCGTATGCATACCTCTAGCATCACTTCTACACCCTCTCCTTCAAAAATGTTGATGTGCTGTTGAAGCCAGGTGGTCGAGTAAAAGGAGCGTAAATGTCCACTTGAGGTCACATCAGGTCAAAGTGACCCGAGGTCCAATCAGGTTCAAAACTTAAAGTTAGAGGAGACTTTATTCATAAAGCTGCTTTTTCAAGAAAAAACAACTTTAATCGTTACAAAGGCACTTTTTATGCATCCAGTGTACCTCCATTGGAATTCATTTAAGCCCAAACTATTAACTTTTTTCAACTCTTTCCTAAACCTGATTAGATTTCCCCTTTACCAAACCAATTTCGGTCCACAAGGGCCTGTCCACTGTGTACTTCATATTTGCTTTTCACAAAGATATAAATCATTTCATAGCATTAGTATCAGCTCTAGATCTCGAAATAGTAGGCTCTGAGAAAATAGTGTGGTCAGTATCCCCTCCTTACCAACCTCCACCACTGTTGTTGACATATTTGATGTCAGAAGCCCCACCCCTTCTTGAATCAGAAGGGTCAGTGAAAGAGATTAATGTCAGTGATCCAAAAGTTGAGCCATCTTTAACTTGAGATTGCTGCATAAAAAAAAAACAGCCAGCAGAAAGGTTGTTTGTGCTCTTAGGATGCTCAGTGCTGAAAACAAGAGGATGCAGTTAGTGGACACAGGCCCTAAGTCAAGGTTAACCATGTTTAATGATAGCTGTGCATCCAAAACTCAGAGCCCTGTGTGCAGAAGTGATGCCAGAGTGATACCCAGCATGTCATACTTAAACACATTTGACAAGTTGGGAGTAAGGATGTGTTGGGAATGCTGATACTCAATTCAAGTTGTTACACGTGTTATTAATATAAGTAGATGATAACAAGAGGCCAAAGAGGCTGAATTAAATCCAATCTGACAAATTCATTCTATTACAGAGACTCATTAAGTCGATGGAGAGGCCTGAAAGGATTTATTTATGATAAACATCTACTTTTACAAAACAGCATGTTATTCTCAACTTTTTGGGTTTCAACCTGTGCTGAAGAGCTGAAGTTGTTACCTTCACTTGACTTTAGCCTCTGTAGAGGCAGCAGAGCAGTCAGTACAGTGACCGTCATTAGGCGTCACCCTGCAATGACCCTATTTATTTTCATCAGGAGACTTGTGCTGCAAATTCATAAATGACTGAAATTCAAAAACACATGCCAAAAAGTCCAAAACAAATGCAAAGATGGAAATGAGCTGCAAAGAGCCGAAACAATTGCATTATCAGCAAACGTGTTGCAAAAACAATCAATGATGTAAAGTCAAAAACACAAAACCAGGGTGGTAAATCCACAAAGCAAGCTCAACAAAGCAGGCTGTCTTTATGTAAGCTGGCTCCATAAACATGACAGGTATCATAAAGCTGGTTATGAATCAGGAAATTCAGCCTCTCTGCTTCAGGCTCTGAGCACGCTCATAAAAAGAGGTGTTGTTGCATAATTTCATGCGTCTACATTACACAAACAAACGATCCCTGGCTGTTTGAGTCAGGCTGACATCATGAGAAGTGGTGATGAATATGTACGAGACAAATTTACAGTGAAACTCGTGAATGAAGTCACTGATTTTATCATCTGATAAACTGTTAGCACCTCTCGTTCATTTCTAAAGTGACAGCTACACAGTTTAACTTTAAACTTTCTACAGTGATACAATCATGACTTCAGCTGTGACTGCAGTGAGGTCAGATACTTTTATCTGATGAAAACATGCAGACATCGCTTTAATATTACGCCAAATAGAAGTCAAATTACATTATTGATTCTATCCGTGATGAGACTGATTGATTTAGTAATCTGTTTTTGCTGCACTGCCAGCTGTGTAAAGATTTTAGGACCCAGCATTAAAATGTGATCTCAAGTAGCTCATAGATAATCCTCTATCATTACTTTACTATGAATGATCTACTGACAGTTAAATTCTTAATTTCCCCTGAAGATTGAATTGAAGGAAATGTCTTATTTGTCCAATTAAAATATGATGTTCTCATATAAGCCTGCATACTGCAACGGCTAATGATCTAAATTACCTGAGTAGAATATTGTCAAACATTAATCAATGACATTAAAGCACTTAACATCTGATTTAAAGCCGTTTAAATTTACACCTTTTTGGCAAAAATAGAAGTCTTGTGTATCTGATCTGTTTCGTTCCAACCTGCCGGATCACAACCGAGCGTATCCAGTGGAAGTTAAAGCATTGACCAGAAAAGAAACCTATCCAATCCGGATGGGAGACGGACCGGACCTGAACGGATCTGGTGGAATTTGGCCTTAGGGGAGCCAGCTTGTGACTTATACTCTGTCTAAAAATGGACATAGTGTCAGTGATGTTACCCTTTGGTTGGTAAAAAAGGGGGTTTTAAGGCATTCTCACCTCTTAAAAGCTAAGATAAGGTAATGCTTTATTGATCCCTGATAATGCTGACTCAACCAGACGTTTCATCAATCTAGAAATAAAGAAGTGGAGTTGAGGCGGGCTGAATGTCTCCTGACAAAACAGCTACTTTGCGACCGACTATAAGTCAGTTCAGACATTTCTCAAATCCTGCAAAACACGGCACTTACAAGGCAATAAGCTACTCAGTCTAAAATATTCTTCCTTTAAAAATTGACATTTTAACACTGATGCTAATGGAGTTTCCCTGGCTTTTGTAGCCACCCTCTAGTGGACATTCAAATAACTGCAATTTTTATGCATTTCCAAATTCTTGCTTCATTTTTGCACTTCTGCATAATCTTAATTCATGGTACTCCCCCCTGAAAACAAAAATAAAGCAGGGTAAATCCAGTCATCAGGACAGTAAGAAGTGATCCAGGTCTGCAGCAGACATGAAACAGTTCACTGACTGCTCCACTGAGCGCGCTCCATCATCTGTTTCCATGATTACTCGTGTTTTGAACTTTTCCATTGTTTCTGAATGTGCAACACTTTTCTCCAAATGGAAACGGCTCGTGTCAGCCACTATGATACGTGTGGATTTATCTATTTATTTATTTATTCATTTATTTATTTATTTAAGTCCTGTATGACTGACAATCCAAGGAGACTGTCAGAGATGAGCTCCAGGCTGAGTCTGTTTCTGGTGATATTATATTTTTTTAACACAGTGACATAATGGTACTACGGTGAGGTAACAGAGAAATGAGTGAGGTGTGGGAGTTTGATGAGAAGATGTGTGAGTAACGCAGCGCTGAAGTGTCTGGATTAAAGGGTGGAGAACACTGTGCTGTTCAAATGATGTATAAAAAAGATGTTTTTATTCGTATGAAAGCAAAATGTGCAAATATTATATATGTTGTACAGAAAGGCACTTAGATTTATAGAGATGTGTATATATATATATATATATATACAGTATATATATATTAAAGGGTCAGATATTAGAGAGTTTTGTTAAACACCATTATGTAACCCCTCTGTGGCTGATATAACTGCTAACATCTCCTGAGTGTTTCCTCTCCCGTGTCCCATCACAGCCGTCTCTCCACAGAAACCCTGCAGAACCGCTCACTTCTTCTTGTGTTGGTTCATGCAATCCTCTTTTTTTTTTAACCGGCATAAAGAGTGAAATACTTCCACATATTCCCCGAGCAGATTTCCTGAAGACACAATAAAAAGTCTGAGAAAACCAAAGCTTACATTTCAAGTTTTTCTTTTTGGTGTGAAGAAATGAGCTGACAAGGAGTTGTTAGGAGGTTACATTATGTTGAAATACTTTCCTGTGTGTCTAAACTCTTCAGTATTTTGAATATACGTCTACATGGTATAGGATTGAAATAACTAAAAGGTCAACATTTTTCTGAACAAAAAAATGGACATGTAAGGAGTAATGAGTTGGGGGAAACATGCAGCAAAGGGTCGTGGCGGGAGTCGATCCAGCCAGAGGAGCATATAGTTTTTTTATTTGTTTTTTTTTTATTTTATTTATTATTCATCGTGTCGTGCACCATAAAGGTGCCCAGCCCATATGGACTACAAAAAAAATAGGAGCAACAACTTAAGAAGAAAAAGAAGAGCAGTTACAATACTGCACATGTCCAACAATGACCTAAAGTAATTAAAAAGCATAGTGGTACACTTCAGACATTGGACAGTGACAACAACTAAATCAGACATACAGTGTGCTCCTATGCTGCTGAACAGCATTCAACACAAACTGATCAAAATGAAACTCTTTGTGAGTAAACCGGAACTGAAGTCTATCTTCATCAGACATGCAAAACAAATCAGGACAGTTTTCTGATATTTTGTTGAAAAGGAGGCACCTGAGATCAAGATATGATGGACAGTAGAATAAAAAGTGCATTTCATTTTCAACTTCCTCCAGATCACATAAGGAACACTTTCTCTCCTCCTATTGAACAGAGTGGAGGCGACCTGTTTCTAATGCCAGAGGAAAGATACCACATCTCAGCTGAGCACACACAGACCTCTGAGCTCTGGTTAGGTGAAGAGTGACGTAAAGCTCTGGCTGATAAATTAATAATATAAGTGTTGCATCTGAGAATATATTAAAAGCAAAGAGGCTTTCAGACGGCACAGTGTGGAAAGACGTCCAAATTCATTATTTGTGTACATTTACACAAATAATGGTGTTTGTTTGCAGTTTGTTAAAATGATCTGGAGCTGACCCCGTCCGCAGAGGCTGGTAGTCTTGCTTCTGTCCTGGTATCTGGCTGTAAACATGTTTATTTTTCCTTTAAAAATTAGTATTTTAACACTGGTGTTAATGGAGATTCCTTGGCTTTTGTAGCCACCCTCCTTTGGACACTGAAAGAACTGCACGTTTTTGAACTTCGGAATTCTTCCTTAGTTTTTGCACTTTTGCATAATCTTGCTTTGTGGTAATTCACCCTGAAAACAAACGTAAAGCAATGTAAACCCAGCCATCACTACCGCTCCAGCAGATGTTGGTGTAGCCCGCCCTGCTCGGCTGCTTTCACATCAGACTTCAGCCGCTGGTCACTATGAACTCGCTGAATGTGAGTGCAGTCTGTGCTGTGGAGGGAGTGTAAGGCCAATTATTCCAATAAGTCTCAAAATGATTTCACCTAATTTAGTTAAATAAGTTAATTTGCTCCTGTAGCTCAAGGGAAATCATACAGCAGTGAGGGGTAACATTTCATGTTTCTACTCTATCACTGCTTTAAACTGCAGCGCGCACACACACACACACACACACACAAACACACACACACACACACACACACACACACACACACACACACACACACACACACACACTCACACACACCTAACACACAATGTTTATAACAGGGAGATGAACTAATTCATATTGATTTGGCTCACATCCCTTCTTCCATTAGCAGCCTGCTGAGTTCACCAAATGCTGCAGAGCCCACAGGACTGAATCTGGAAGAGGCTGCAGCAGGAACGAGACTCTGCCAACCTGATACTCCTGGAGTATAAAATATGAGATTTATGACTGTGTTCTGGAGAGCTCTAAGTTTATCTATACTCTCAAAGACTTTAAATGATTTTATAACACTCCACAACAACACATCTGAAGGAGTTTCAGTCTCAGACTTTTAAGAATTTACAAAGACAGAGAATCTCAAAGCGTCTCTATACACAAGACCTGTGGCTACATTCCTGTTGAGATATTTCTCCTCCTGCTCCTGGTGAAAATATCAAAGGAAAGTACAAACAACGGAGCAGAAATAAAAGCAGGTTTTGGCAACGACTGCTCTTGTGTGTATGTGTGGTTTGTGTGTCTAAGGTGATTAAGTCCAAGGTATTAGCTTGTGTACTACTGTTGGATGTTTTTGAACCTCTATCCAAGCTGAAGCGACTTCACACCTTTGATGAATGAACCTGTCTCTATCGTCTGTTGATGTTTGAATGTTCAGGTATGGCAGTTGTTATAGAAAGAGAGGAAGGGAGGAAGTGAGTGTGTGCGGTAGATATAATAACCAGTGCATCAATGATAAGTGTGGTTTGTGAGCAGGGAATAAAGCTGCAAACTCCTCAAGACCCAAGCTGGACTCCTGTGTGCTCCTTATTTCCTGCTGACAAGTTAAAGTGGACGGGGGTCAGCATGGAAGTTAGGATTAACTCAGGCCCTGGAGCAGACCAGCAATTAGCATGTAACAACTTCCAGTGAAGTCTTTATTTTCTGTGTGCAGCATTGTTTACAGTCTGATGTTCAGATGAAAAATGAAGTCAAAGTCACTCCTCTAAATATGTCTGCCTAGTCATCAACGTCATTTCTTGGTTCATTACATCCCCCAGAGGAGCACCCGTTTATCTGTTTGTGGTGAGTCTCAGTTTCACTGTAATCAGTAAGTTCCATAGATGCTTCACTCTGGCTTCTGTCAGAGGTATGAACCTAAAACAGAAACTTATGTTCTTGTGATTTTCTTGTAATTAAGGGGTCTTTAGTTTGCTGATATAACAACATGATGATGAAGATAAAGAGTCAAAATTCTTTGTAAGGTCTGTCCTCAAGAGGAGAAGAAAACAACTTTCCAAATGTTTGTTTGTTGAATGGAGGTGGGATTCATAATTTGTGATGCATTCCAGGAAGTCAGGAAATCTAAACGCTGATTGTGTTTAGTGACACAGCATCAAGCCGATTTGTGTCTCAGTGTACAGTAAATGTTTGATCTAGAACAGATTGTTAGCTGCTCTTCATGCAGATATCTGTTTATAGAGTGAAAGAAATCCTCCTCAGATTACCAACCATGGGAATGGATTGTGTGCCTCCTGATTTTACTCCCCATTTTTCCGTTTTTCCTGCAGACACCAAAGCCTGCTGACACCTGATTGGTAAAAACTTTGAGGACTACAAAACCAGAACACTTCCTAGAAAACGTAAAATGATGTATGTCTATGTTTGCATTCATCGAAAAAAGGTTCCAGAGATGAGAAACTCCTGAAAGATCATTTTGAAGGACGTCATTTAGATGGTTACTCAAATTGCAAATCAGCAGAGACAGGCACAAAGAAAACATTTCAGTGTTAAACACAACATTTTAATTTTGTTGTCCATGTTTTAAGCTTTAAGCTTTAATTTAGCTGAAAAGCATCATGTTTTTGGTAGTATTTCAAGGCTAGGCTCTGATTTATTATGGTTATGGAATAGTTTGTGGCTGTAATCTTAGGTTGATAAATACACATACATAAGCTCTGCAGTTACAGTAACACATACTGTATGCTACACATCAGGAAGTCTCTGTGTTCAAGTAAACACTACAAGATAATCAGGCCAATTTTGGGCCTAATTCCTCCCTTCTGACAAAAGTTAACCTGATTTTCTGATGGCTCTAAATATGATCCTTTCAGACTTTCTTGTGGTGTGTCTGATAATAAAGAGTCATTTTACTTTTAACAATCTGCTCGCAGGATAGTCACTTGGTTGCTTCTTGTCCTCAAAGGCCTGCCTTGCTTCACCTACGTGAGAGGTGAGCATGGGAGCGTTTCAATCTGGAATCTGACTGCTACATATCCCTGAATATTCACATTTCTACACACTGTACCTTTAACACTTTTGATTTCAGCTGATCATCTGTACTTAAAGCTTAGTCGTAATATTCTGCATTTACAGACCGTCCATTTAACAGCTGGTTTTGCAGAGAAAATACTTCTACTTACTAACTCATACTTCTTGAATTGTGTGTATCATTGTTTAACCCTCCTGTTATGTTTGTTTCTCTGGAACAGCAATAATGTTCCTGGGCCAATTTGACCCGGGGTATATTCAATTGTCCAAAAATGTCAGAACACCCAAAAAATCCCAATACACATTTTTTTAAATCTAATTTTTAACTCTATTTCTAACCATTTAAATCAATATTGAGTCCATTGGTGTTCTTTAATTCTCACAGATCATGGTTCAATGAGGATAACTCACTCGTTTTTCATTAAAATTCATGTTAAAACTTTTTTTTATTTACATTGGAAAGCCCTAAATATAAATGCAATAGTTTTACATGACATAGATTTTTGTTTGTTTTATTTTACATTTAAAAAAAAATAACTATCAAGTGATGTTGATAAATTAACACCTCTTTTATCACATGCTGTCCAGATTTTTATGCTGCATTTAGCTGGTTTGGAAGGCATATAATGCCTAAAATAGACATTTAACAGGGTCAATTTGACCTGCAACATAACAGGAGGGTTAAGTTTACATGTTGTATTATGAGATATTGTCACATCAGACTAAACAGGAGGCACAGAGAGTTTATCAGAGTAAGACCACCACTAATAAAATATGAAGCCCAGGCTTTGGCATGCCTGCAGGGTTTACTTGGTCTACTTCTCCAGCTTATAAATCAGGACCAACTTCAGGACACCTGATTTCTGTCCACATCTGTCCAACTGCCTATTATTTCAGCAGGAATTTGTCTATTTTTAGTTCTTTTTTATACTGAAAGCAGCCGTGTTGCAGGATGTTTTATAAGTCAGTCTACATGAATGACATAATGACAATTTAAACAAACATGAAACCTAATCTGCCTTCCTCTCACGTCCGGCCCTGATCCTGAAAAATCAGTCTTCATTCTTCTACTCAATTATCCATATTTGGACATTATTTCAGAATGCAAACTGAGAAAACCTCTCGTTGTTTTTGAAGCCTGGTCCCGACTACCATACAGCAGATCTACACCACTCTCTTTTGAAATACTGGAGAGCCAGCAGTGGACTCTGCAGTGAGCGCTCAGTATCTTAACAGCACTCCCACTTGAATGGACTCATTTGTTAATGCACCAGAGAGAACACACCTCAGAGAGGAGGAGGGGGGGCATTGTCTGTAGATACTTGACAGGATGTTCTGGTTATATAAGCTGATGTTATTCCACACTGTGTGAGATAAGCATGTGTTCGTCTGTTCTGAGCGTTGTCTCTGGAAAACACTGGTTTCCATAGCATTAAAGTGACACATCTTTCCCCGCCTGCGGCCTTGAGCAGACCAGTAATTGCAGAGCAGTATTCCCTCTAGACCTCTGCAGGTTTATACACAGCTTTATATACAGCTGTTGTTTCTTCCTCAAGCAGATGAGTGTTCCCTGCAGGTAGAGTACAGGGCAGTGGGAGAGGTCACTGATCTGTATGATTCATCGGTCACTTATCCAAACAGCTCTTGGCTTTCTTTTTATCTCAGCAGAATAATCTTACTGATCATTAAATCAATGCAGCTTATGTTAGAAAAGACTCTAAATATAGACTCTCAATCTCAGCTGAGCTTCAAAGGTCTTGTAACACAAGTCTTATCAGCTCCAACCTTTAAAGAGCTCATGTGTTTGGAAAAGGCTCCCTCTGGTGGTGCTGTGAGGAATGGCCACTCCATGTTTGAACTGGTATGATTGTTCCTTACAATGTATATCCCATTGAAATTCAAAGGAGGATCTGTCCATGATTTATTAATGTAAACAAATGTCAGCAGAGAAAAATGAGTCTTAATTCATATTCAGGTGAGGTGATACCGTTAAACCAGAGATTAAAGTTATTTAAACAGTGAGGCTGTGTTACCTCCTCTATACTGTTCTGCAGGTATCCACCACCGATTGGATTGGATGGAAAACTAATGGCGCTCATTTAAAAGAGCAAACAACTCTTGGCCCTGCCATCCTCATTTTGAACGTGTCAGCGTAGTTTAGATGACTGGTAGATTTTTGTGAATTGGGACCTGTTTTGTAGTTTTGTACATATTGTAAATAGTGTGTGTATATATTGCCAAAGTTTGCTAAAGCAGTCCTAACATAAAATCCTTTGTGTAATCATTTTCTGCTGTTTCCTCTTTTCTTCCGATTCTTTCCCTGAGGTAAGAAAGTGGCCAAACAAGGAGATGTTGTGTTGATTGCTTTGGCCTCTACTCTCCCTGAAGTGTTTTTAAGTGATCTTGTGTTTTACAATAAACATACACTTTTGCACTGTAGAGATTTGCTGGTTTGTTCGTCCTTGGGAGTGAGGCGGGAGAGGACCATTTTATGTTGTGCTCTCACCTCAGCCGGGCGTAGCAACCCTTATGCTGAGATTTGATGTTTGTGAATCATTTCCAGTGGATATTTTATTGAAAGTAGTTCAAAGACAACATATCAAATGTTGATACTGAAAGTTATTTTTGTTTTATGAAAGGTCTTTGCTCATTTTGAATTTGATGTCAGCATCACGTTTCAAACAGCTGAACAGAGACATGTTCACCGTTGTTTCATCGTCTCTTCTTTTAACAACTCTGTAAACGCTGGTGAACCCAGGAGACCAGATTCTGGACTTTAAAGACTTTGAAGGCCAGTTTAGCTCTTAGTAAGTTTAGATCCTCTGAATCTTTGAATGATATTATGTACTGTAGATGATGAAATCCACTAACTCTTTGTTCTGAACATTACTTTGAAACTGTTGAACTCTTTGCTCACGCAGTCTCTCACAGAGTGGTGAACCTCTCCCCATCTCACTTTCTGAGATACTTTTTTTTTTTTTACTCTTGCTTGTGTAACCCATCGCTAATGCCAGTGTTTTGAACATAGTATGAGTTCAACATTATAAACTCTTTAAAAGCAGCCTTTGTTTATGGCACTGGAGAGGTCGGCAGTTGGTTGCAGTAGCTCCGAACCCTCTTTACCTTTTACTCTATTTGACTTTCTTTTTTTCTTTATAAAAAAGGTTGCATTGTGTTTGTACATTTTTTTCATCATCTCATCCCGAACTGACTCTCTTGACTGTCATCATCTCATCCTGAACTGACTCTCTTGACTGCTGCTGGCATTATAATGCAAAATATACTGTATAACCACTGTCCTGTGTTGTAAGCTGTTGTAACAAAAGAATTTCCCCTAACGGGGGACAATCAAAGTATATCTTATCTTATCTTATCTTATCTTATTATATAATTATCTTTGCCATATTATATTATTTTATATTACATTGTTATTGTAACTACAATTCATGGTCATATTACATACCCATATTTATTTTTATTTATTGCTTAATCTGTCATTACCAACCATTATCACACCATGTCAACCTGTCACTACTGAAACATTTTTAATACTGCCTGTAATTACTGCTATTTAATATAGATTCCATTGTAACATTGTATATATCTAAATTGTATTCTACCTTTATTTATCTATTTTTATTTTATCTTATTTTATCTTATTTCATTTCATTTCATTTTTATTTTACTTATTGAAACTTCTTCTTGATTGTACTTATGTCTGGGTTGCTGTAACAACTGAATTTCCCCCCCGGGGGATCAATAAAGTAATATCTTATCTTATCTTATCTTATCTTATCTTATCTTATCTTATCTTATCTTATCTAATCTTATCTTATCTTATCTTATCTTATCTTATCTTATAATATCTATAAAGTATACTTTCCAAATGTTTGTTCATACTTTTATGTATTCATACTACACTCTCAAAATACCCACACACCCACACAGGGTGTGGAATATGAAAACAGTCTCTAACTCTTCTGTAAAAGATCTTGTAGTGCACAGAAACACTTTTCTTCATGTTAACAGGAGCAGAGTTTTTATATTTCAGAGATCATTTGAATAAAAACATGTTTTCAGCACGTTGTCCTTTTTTTAACTTGAGTTCTAAACAGAACTGAGCAGACCACACCCACTGTGATGTCACAGACCTGCCTGTTGTAAACAGTTGTGAGGTAAAGTCTATAAACTGGACAGTTTGGTAGACTTGGGTCAGTTTACTCATCAGCACTGAGAGGAAACACACACATTTGAGAGGAAAGAGATTTGATTGACTCTGAACTTAAAGAGATTCACACCTGAAGGTTCATTCTCCACCTGTGAAATATCACACTGAGAACACCTGACAACATGTCTGCAGGTAAGACTCAACAACATGCCTTATTATGCTGAACGTCCTCTCGCACTCAGAAAACAGAACACACCGTCCTCATATCTTTTCTCTCCACGTTCACCGCCTCTCTCCACAGACACCGTCAACACACCTGAGTTTCACCCAGGTGACACTCTGCACAGCAGCTCAGCTGTTTACTCCATCATGGATTTCATTGGTGAAGAGGTCTTTGGCAAAGTGGCCAAGTGTTGGAGACTGGACACCAAAAAGATCGTGGTAATCAAGATCCTGAAGGATGACCCTGCTTTGCTCCAGGACTCTGAGACTGAGGTTTGTTTCTGACTCCAGGTGGTTTTTAGGACATGAAGTGAACTCTGTAGTTCGTCAGTCTGATGATCTGTTGTCATGTCTCCTCTTTTCTGACCAGGAGTCCATCTTAAAGTATGTATCAGTCCTGAATGCAGACAGCCATAACCTAGTGAGGTTCTTTGAGAAGTTCCAGTTCATGGGACAGATGTGTTTAGTATTCGAGATGCTGGACATGAATCTGTTTGACTTGCTCAAGGAAACAGACTGGAAGCCTCTTTCTCTGCCAGCCATCCGGCCTATCGCACAGCAGGTGTGTTTTACTGTAACACTAAGGTGATACAGATGTTACAGGAAAGACAGATTTGAACAAACACACACACTGTGTCGGAAATCTGCCACTAATCACTGTACAGCTCTCTGTCAGGGGAATTTAGCATTTTATTAGAGGGACGTGTGTGAAAGAGCAACTTTAGAACATTTTGAGGAGAAGAGCTTCTTAATCTTTTTACAAAAGTTCAGTAGTGGATGTGTGAAAGTGGTTACTAGTTTCTGCTATCTCTTCTAAGAGATCAAATCTGATGCTCATCTTTGGCAAAGCATTGTAAAATTTGAGGCATGAGTGATTCAGTGTCTATATATATTATAGCATGTACCTGATGTTCTGCATGAGTCCAGTCCTCACTGACCCCTGACTCTAAACCTTCTGTCCCTGCAGCTGCTGGTCGCGCTGGCTGCCCTGAAGGGTCTGAATATCCTTCACATGGATATCAAGCCGGACAATGTGACGCTTGTTCACACAGACCTGCCCGTCAGGGTCAGACTAATTGACTTCGGTTCAGCCATTACAGCTGACCAGGTCCAGCGTGGACTTGTAGTCCAGTCTATTGGATATAGGTGAGTTCATCCTGTACAGCTCACCTGTTCCGTCAGCAGAGATTGAGTCTATGCACGTTGCTCTCTTTGTCCTCAGAGTTTGTTCACAGGTTTCTGATCTTGAATTCTTGTCGTCCTCTTCAGGGCTCCAGAGATCTCCCTCGGTCTTCCCTACACTGAGGCGATCGATGTATGGGGGGTCGGCTGCATCCTGGCCTGCCTCTTCCTTTCAGACAACCTCTTCCCTGTGCATTGTGAATACCTGATGGTATGTGGTCTACCTCAGACAGAGCAGAGACTTTCTGCAGAGAATCAGCTGACATTTGAATTGATATATTTAGTCTTAATTTTATTTTCAACTCTTATCCTTACCCTTTTTGAATGTATTTATTTTAACTATTTATATTCTTAATATTAATTTGATGCTTTAACTTGTTTTATGTGTTTATTTGTCTGCAGATGAAGTACATTGTGGAGATTCTGGGTCAACCAGAGGACCAGCTGCTCCAAGCTGGGATGTACACCCAGTGCTTCTTCATTGAGGAGGAGGCAGCAGCTAAAGGGTCATCATGGAGGTTTATGGTAGAGTAATCACGTTCCTCTGTGTCTCTCTTGGTTCATAGTTTCATTTGAACTGCTTCAGATGTTTATCATGTACATGTTCATCCTTTAGACACCTGAAGAATTCACTGTAGCTAATAACGTACAGCCAGAGGAGCCGGTCGAACACCCCAACCTCCCGAGCTCTCTGAATGCCCTGGTTCATGTAAGTAGTCTCTGCTGTGCTCACTGAGATTAACCAGCACCACTACAGAATCTGTTCTGAGCGTTTTTGACTAAATCCTCTGACCCTGATGTGTTTGAAATCAAGATGTTTCCACCAGAGAGTCACGCTGAGCTGAGAGACAGGGTGCTTTTTGTGGATCTGCTGAAAGGTCTGCTGCATCTGGACGGGGATCAGAGGATGACTGCCAGTCAGGGTCTGCAGCACCCGTTTATAACCATGTCTCACCTGGACTCTGGATCAGACTAGTAAGTCACTCTGCGAGGAGATAACACACTGTGGGCTTTACTGATTGATTGATTGATTGATTGATTGATTGATTGATTGATTGATTGATTGATTGATTGATTGATTGATTGATTGATTGATTGAGTCATTGAGTCATTGAGTCATTGAGTCATTGATTGAGTCATTCATTGACTGATTCATTGATTCATTAATTGATTGATTATTGTTGTTGTTTGTCCAGTCTGATCAACTCCAGAGACATGATGGGCATTAGCCAAAAACCAGACCAGGAGTCAGGCTCTGGCTCCTCCGGTCTTTTTCCTGGATCCGCTAACGATGATCAACCCTCTTCGTCATTGGCTGGAGACACAGACTTGGTGGCTGAAGACGATAGTAATTCTACAGGATCATCAAATGGAGTATCTGCCATCCCCTCCTATGAAGCCGGTTTAGTGACTGTTGGTTCATTTGATGGAGGTCTATCTTCGCCTCCTGGTGATGAAGATGAAGCTGACCTGTCTCCTGAATATGAAGCTGACCTGTCTCCTGAAGATGAAGCTGACCTGTCTCCTGAATATGAAGCTGACCTGTCTTCTGAAGATGAAGCTGACCTGTCTTCTGAAGGTGAAGCTGACCTGTCTTCTGAAGATGAAGCTGACCTGTCTTCTGAAGATGAAGCTGACCTGTCTCCTGAAGATGAAGCTGACCTGTCTCCTGAAGATGAAGCTGACCTGTCTTCTGAAGGTGAAGCTGACCTGTCTCCTGAAGATGAAGCTGACCTGTCTCCTGAAGATGAAGCTGACCTGTCTCCTGAAAATGAAGCTGACCTGTCTCCTGAAGATGAAGCTGACCTGTCTCCTGAAGATGAAGCTGACCTGTCTCCTGAAGATGAAGCTGACCTGTCTCCTGAAGATGAAGCTGACCTGTCTCCTGAAAATGAAGCTGACCTGTCTCCTGAAGATGAAGCTGACCTGTCTCCTGAAGGAGCAGCTCAAACAGACTCCTCTGCTTCAGTCTCAGCTTCGCCTGGATGCATGAAAAAAATGAGGAAGAGGTTACGCAGATTTTTCCGACGTGTGGCAGCTTCTCTGTGTTGTGGCTGCCAAACTGAGGAGTGATCATCGTCTGATCTACTGATTTAAAAAATGTGTTAAGTTTTATTTGTGTTTACTCTGCTTCATTTTAAATAAAAAGTGCTGACTTGAACTGAAACGGATCCTCTTTACATGCTGAAGTGTCAAAAAGTAGCTCGGCTTGTAAAATGTGATGTTTTCTCTGTTTACAGTGATACAACGTTTTACATTAACAGATTAGTATCTGGAGAAATGTATAAGTTATGACGTTTATTGAAGCCGGTCTTTATTTATTTATTCAAAAAAATATTATTATTATTATCAGAAAACAAAACAACAGTGCAGCCATGAGGCTCAGAGGAAGATGCCATGCACAAATATTTCATTTAAAAATGAAATAAAATAAAAGAGTCCAGGTTGAAAGAGAAAAGTAAAAATAGAAAATGTGAAATTAATAAATAAATATGTACAAAATACATCAATAAGTTAAATTCATACACAAATAAATATAATCATAGAAAATTAATAGAAAAATAAACAATAATCTTTTAAGAAAAATAAATAAACAAAGAAATCAATCAAACAATCAATCAATGAATAAATAAATATATAATATATATCACAAATAAGTCCATCATTAAGTCAACTGACAAGAGATGAAGCAACAGGTGCCCTCCTTATCTTGGATACATCAGATTTTAACTGTGATCTGGCAGTGATACTAAGAAAATGTCCTTTTTATTCATGTGTGACTTTAGCCTTTACCAGGAGACTGTGACCATCTTTTCTGCAACCAAAAGCAGGAGCCTCTGCTGTATGGCCACTGTACTCCTCATCCCTGTCAATACTCCCAACAGGATGTAGGAGGGATCAGAGAGTTTTTAAATTCAAGTTTAATACCTTTCCAACATGATACTAGTTTTGGACAGTCCCAAAATATATGTGTAGGATCTCTGATCAGGCCACACCCCCTACAGCACTTATCTAGAAGCTTGTCAATTCAAACTCCAGACTCCATTCCTCTCCTCTTAACTCTTTTAGCACCAGGTGTGTGTTGGCTGCATGTTGGCTTTTTCATAAAAAAGTGTGTGCTTAATTTACACTCAGATGCAGCAGCAAACCCTGACTCTTAAACCTGGGACCTCAGACCCTCCCAAACGCCTTTGACAGTTCTGATTCTTAGACCTAAAACACCAGGTCCAGCCTGTCATGAGTTGATCTTGTTTAGGGAGGTTTCCCTTGTGTTTCAGGTCTTGTTTCATCCCTGTCTGTTTTCTGTGTTGGTTATAAGTTGACTTTTTGTCTACCTCATTTTATAAGGGATCCTTGCTTGCGTTGCTTCTTTAGCATCACTTATGATTAAAAAAGTTAAGTAGTGGTTTATATGGAATTGAATAATTTTCACAGCACCTAAAAACTGAGTCAAAAAAGAAGAGGAACGTTAGCGCTGTGCATTGTGGGAAACAGTACGCAAATCATTTTCATGAATCAGTAAGACATCCAGGTAGTTTATGCATACTGCAGATTTCGCCCTTGTTCACATACTGCATACTGAATTTTGGCCAAATCAGTACGTATTGCTTGTATAGTAGTAGGCGGTTTTGAAAACAGCCTGTGTCTCTAGTTTCTCTGTTTCCCCTCTCCTGTGTTGGATCATTACATCTTCCTTTGTGTTGCTTTCTCCCAGTGTTTCCTCGAGTTCTCTGTGTTTTCTTTTGGACCTTTTGGATTTAGCTTCTTGCACATTTGTTCAATACGTTTGAGTTTGTTCTTTTGTTATCATATCTTCTTCTGCACATGGGTGGGAACATCAGAATGAATCTCCACACAGGTTTTATTGAAGCCACTTTATTAGCATAACACCCATCCTGCAGCGAGTATTGTTCATGTGGACATAAAAGCACAGACTTGTCTTTAAATTGGTCTCTCTTTACACACAGTATACACTAGTAACAGAGAATCACAATACAACAAAAAGCAACAACGACACGGTGATCAACCAGAGGTAAACTGAGTCTCTACAGGAGGAAAGAAACACTGCAAAAAACAACTGAGACAAAGCACGAGAGACAATCCAACTACACTGGGTATTATTCTGTGACACGTTTGATCTACGGCTATAAATACACCATCAGAGAGGCTTTATGTTGGCATTTATTCCAGGGTCAGACACATCACTGTCAATCTGATGATTTGTACAGCATGGTGTGGTAGCTACTGAATGAAGAGCACAACATTAAAACCAGCATGCTCAGAGGAAATAGAAAATAAAGCAGAGAGAGTGGTGTACGGGAGAAAACACACTAGAGATGAAAACACAGATAGAGTGAAGTCCACGAGTTTACATGAAGACATCAGTTTGGTCTGTGGTGGCTGGAACAGAGTGGAATAACTGTCATAGTATAATCTGTTTTAATTTGTCCTTAATCTCATCCAGTCATATAAACTAACTCACACACATTACTCCTCCAACATCAGAAACATCTCACAATATACAGTAAACAGTATTCAACAGAATAATCAATCTCCTCCACTGAACTGTGATCGACATCCACACATGAAGATGTGATTTGACGTCTGCTCTTTGAGTTTAAAACAACTGAATCATATAAAACATAAAGTGTATGTGATGTACGTTAAGTCAGGGGAGGTGGAGAGGATGGGGTGGGGATAAGTCTGGTCTTCTTTCTCCATGTCTTTCAGAAGGCGAGAGGGGGCGAAGATGTCTGCTGATTCTGGAAGGCAGAAAAAGGGAGAAGATTAGTTTTAGGAAAAGAGAAATATAAAATGATAACCTTTGGATACTCTCTGATATGCCCTCTTGACGCTCTGTATGTCCTGGTAGATTAAGATCAACATCAGTCTTTCTATTTGGAAGCAAACACCTCTACCCTTCGAGGTGTTAGAAATGTATTTAAACATTTTGGTGCAGAGACTTTCAATGTACAAGACAGACTTTTTAAAAAGATGGAGACGTAATATCTTCCTTATAGTGAGGAAAACTGACTGGCTGCATTATTGGTCTTAAAGCCGCCCCATCCCTGTTAACAGATGGAACATGAGTCAAACTATGAAATCAAATTATACGTCAAAGAAAATGTTCTAAAACATGCCCACTTACAGAAAGGGGGCATAAAGGGCTCAAAAGCCTGTGAGAGATACTTCACACTTAAAGATTTCACAGTGGGACAGCCCTAAGTCCTCACAGACTAAGCAGGAATGCGCCTCAAAGTCAGTAAGTGGACATTGCAATTGGGCTAGGGATTCAACAAATATCGCCCTGACTTGTTTATTCACCTCAAGATGTCTTTTCACTCTGCAGGCGGCTCCTCAGTGCCCTCTGCTGGGGTGTTGGGGTCCAGGAAGTCTGGGTGCTGGAGTTCCTTCAGGTACTTAGGGGGAGTGAGGATGTGGGTAGAACCTGCAGGGGACAGAAAGCATAAGAAACTCAGCTAGGACTAAATGAAAAAGAACAGCTGCTTCAAGGTATTCCTTAAAATGCAGGAAATGTCAAAAAGACTGAAGGATCTGTGAATGTCTGACTGGTCCAAAGAGCTGCAGATGTTAAAGACTACTCCCTCCTTCCTCTGTATAGAACCGTCCAGATTCGCAAACAAACACATCAAGATCCAAACCCTCAGCCTGTATCTAATTACTACGAAATGTTGTTGTGTTTTAAACACTGGATCACAGTTTGGTACAGAGATAGAAAATCAGATATGTTGAATTATTCTCTGAGATTATCACTGAAATCAAAATCAGATGCTGCATTCTCATCGACTGAATCTATTCTTCACAATCGTACTGAGCTGCATTTGGACACTTTTCTATATGCATGCATTTACAAACTGGTCTACATGTTTGAAGGTCTGCTGACACATCAAATCTGAGTCCATGTTTGTGAAACGTTTGCGGATGTATTGACACATTTCAATGTTGTTTCAGCTTCATAAATTCAACTGTGACAGATGTTTATAACCTCTGCAGGTTTACTCACACAGTGTTGATTGTCTATTACAAAAATGTCAACTACATTTACAAATCAAAGCCTACACTGAGCATTTGAGTCAGTTCTTGTTTAAATCAAATCATCTGTCCCTGAAATAAGTGAAGGCAATCCTGAAGGTCTCTTAATAACTTTCCCTTTTGTCGCTGCAGACATCTGATTCATTTTACCAGATGCTCTCTTGTACTTAAGAAGTGATTCTCTGAAATCAAACCACATTTTTCTTACAGGCTTTAACGTTGTTTAACACAACAACATACCGCTTTGACTCCTAATTTCACATTTAGTTTCTGCCTGATTTTTTTTGTGTTGCTGTGTTTAATCTGCAAAGATGGACAAATGCATTGATCAATTATTTGTTTCATCAAAAGCAATAACTGTCTGGGATCACTCAGTCCAGATTTTTACACGTTACACGTTATTTTTACTTTCAAAGAAAGCAGACTGTTTGGTTAATCCTTTTTTTGTAATATTCAAAAAATTTGAGGTGGATAAAAAAACAAACTCGGCTCTCTCTCTCATCTACAAAAATACTTTTTCACTGAAGATAATGAAATACAAATAATTAGATCCTAGGTTGTTCTGTTTACGGTGATACTTTGGTTTTCAATCGCATATTTCATTGAAGGACAAATAATGAGAATAAAATATACAAAAAAAGAAAACTTAAAATCCTTTCTTTCCTTCTACTCTGGGGTATTGAAGATAATTAAAACATATCTGTGCAGTGTACTCACCGATCAGAGCCTCCCACTTGCCATTGGCCTGAGTGACCTCGTACACGCAGCGCATCTCGCTGTACGTCAGCCCGCCGATGATGAAGACGATGATCCTGGGCCCCGTCTTCATCTCTGTGGGGCCCCGGTTCTTGTGCCAGTTACCGTAGCGTGCACTGAAAAACGCAGCGCAACGCATGAGACGCTAGACATATCTATCTGTGTAAACAACAATGTCTCTGATGTTTGTCCTTGATGTCAAATGTATTTTAGGAGTCAGTGTTTATAAAGAATACACACCTGGATGGAGCGCTGGCTTTTGCCGAAACTTGACGCTGAGAAATGTAAGGGTACTGCTTAGGGTCAAGTTTGTCCTCAATGGCGTCCTGAGGGAACACATTTAGGTTAATCAGAGAGAGTCCTGAAGCACTAATCCACTGTGTTGTGTACTTTAAGTTAGCAGCTCTGTGAATAACCTCGATGAGATCCTTGACGAGTGGAGTCCACCTGGACAGCTGGTAGGTCTGCTCGCTGATTCGCTCCTTACGATCGGGCTTCTTGGGTTTTTTGATGGTGGTGCCCTGTGAAGAAACCAACACTGATAAGTTCTTTCAGAGTAGAAGTTCTGCTGGGTCCTTGTAGTGATCACATACATGTACTCTTTGGATTTCTCAGGTTTGATATGTCGTCTTGTGAAGCAGTGAGTAAAAACAGGTAGTGTCCTGAAAACACAACCTGAGGCAGGATTTATGTAGATGTACATTTCCTCTATTTTACTTCACAAATATATTCAAAACCAGCTGTGCCGTTGTGTCAGGTCTCAGTTAGGACTCTTTCTGATATTACTTTTCCAAAAAGCAGACATGGAGCTGCAGTCTGAACTTTAATGTGGTCATCTGGAGCACAGTTTGACTTTTATTTTTTTATTTTTTTACATAAATCAATCCGATCTTGACAAGCATACTCACAGGGTCCGCTGTGGGCTTACTGTTCTTAAAGCAGAGACCACAGAGACACACACAGACCCAAGTAATCCATCCCTTAACTCCTCAGTGTGTTTGATTATGTGAGCAGTGCACAGTTTCATGTGCCCAGCATGGGAGCGTGCCTATGTTCCCACAGCCCTATGTTCACACATTTCTTTTTTCATAAATTTGTATCAGATTTTATCCCCCTTTCTCCAAATTTGGTAACCAAATATACCCAACCTATTATCCAGTAGCAATGGACTACAGATGGAATGTAGCTTTTAACTAAATCTGGTGCGCTCATCTCTTTGTTTATTGCAAACATTTAATATAAGTGGAAATGTGGGAACATAGGGATGAACCCCCCAGCATTAACCTTTTTTTCAGAATCAGCTTTATTCGCCAAGTATGCTTGAACACACAAGGAATTTGACTTTAGTAAACTGTGCTCTCTTTGTATGTGCACAGAGCTGATGAGCTGAGAACTTTTTCTGGACAAATGAATAAAATACTTCTTGTTTTACTTGTTAACTAGTTAGCTATTATTGCAGCTATGCAGGTCAACATGTGGCAGCCAGTTGCATAGGTGACTTGAGCATGCAGTTCTCGCTAGACCCAATGCAGAGGACCGCAAATAAGATGTAAATGATCTCAATCAGTAATTAAGTTTACTTTATTATAGACTGATTGGAGACCCACACACACACACTGTCCTGCTGCCCCAAATACTCAGAACAGTGGACTAATCCGCAGCTCAGTATAGCCCCCAAAAATCCACCAACTCAGCAGACAACAGCAGACACTATTTTCACAACAAAATTAAATGTGAACAAATATTGCTCTAAATGTGATAAAAAAGTGACTTTTAAAAATCCACACTACATTTTTATGACATTTTGGAGCTAAATGTGGAGAATTGTAGCTGTTATTTTCAGTGCGCACAACTTTACAAATGGCCCCCCATACATGAGTTTGTCTTATTATGAAAGATGCCCTTTAGTTAAAATAAATTAAATCAATGCAAAGTGAACCAGGGTTACTTGAGGCAGCACTGACTCTGATGATGATGCAGCAGTAAAAACTGTGTTCCTCTTCAGGTTCTCTGCACATTTACATAAACTGAGAGTGGTAACCTCAACGTATTTCCATTTGGAGAATCTGTACAAAAATCTTTTTATATTTTGCATTATAGAAATGAAACACAGCGGTGGTAAACACGGTCCACAGTGAGACTCTGAGGACGTGGCCTGGACAGCTCACCTCAGAGACAATGGGGACGCCCAAGTGGGCCATGTTGGAAATGATGTCACTGTCCTCTGGTGGGATGTTTGCATGCTGAAGAAGCTTGCACAGGTTTTCCTCAGTCACACCTGACACACACACAAACACACACACAAACACATGCAGCAGAGATTTACACACATGCACGAGAGCATGCACTTTACAGCGGTGGTGTAAAACATGCAGACACAAAGAAAAGTGAACGTGCACTGAAAAAAATAAGTATGAATTAAAAATGCATGCATATTAAAGGTTATGTGAGGGTTATGCAGGATTCCCTTCAGATGTTTCAAACATGAAAACATCAGCAGAGTGGGTATCTGACCATTCTTCATGAAGATGTAGAGCAGGATGATGCGGATCTTGTCAGACACGGTGACGTTGGCGTCCAGCAGAATGGGAACAATAAGCCTCATGGGATCTTTGATCTTCTCTCCCTCTGCATCCATCCCCATCGCCAGATCCTAAAAACAAATGGAGGACAGGAGAGGGCAAAGATTAACCTCAGTTCAACATAAGAAAGAGTTAAATGCGACCGAGGATTCAATGTGATCGCATGGAACTAATCGATTAAAGAAGAGCCTGCACATCGCTGCACATACCTTCATGACAGTAAGAAAAGCTCTTATCTGTGGTTCTGACATTTATTTATTTAAATATATTTATAAGTAGAAGAACATTGTATGATCAATGTTAAGTACCGATGTACCAGCTATCAGCTGATGCTCCTGACATCTCTGTAACAAACTATCCAGTGTGGCCTTAATTTCCCATGTGAGGTGAGACACAAACTGGGAGATGATTTGCTCTAAGTGTTTAGGATCAAAGGAACGATCTTTGAATGATTGAAAATGTAACTGACCAATGTAGGCTACTTGTTGTACAGTGTGTGTGATGTTGTGATGCATGAGGTCTGTCATTTTGTGCTCAGCTGCTTAAAGAAACAGTGGTGGTTGTTTAGTTCACCTTTACAGGTGTAAATTTGGACACTACCAATCCAAAGGGGCGTGGCAAAGTAGAAAAAGGTGATTTTCTAGGACATTATGATGACACATTGAAGTTGATCTTTGACCTTTGGGTCAGTCTAGCAGTTGATTTCTTAACTCATGGCCAAAATGTATTAAGCGGTCTCATTGACTTTAAACCAGCTAAATCTAATCTGTTCATTCTTATTTCCAAGTCTGAGCCAAGATTAAATCAAAACTTTCCAGGGCCTTCTGTGGTCCTTTGTGTTTCCAGAAAGATTTGTTGAAGTAAGTAAGTAAGTAAGTAAGTAAGTAAGTAAGTAAGTAAGTAAGTAAGTAAGTAAGTAAGTAAGTCAGTCAGTCAGTCAGTCAGTCAGTCAGTCAGTCAGTCAGTCAGTCAGTAAGTAAGTAAGTAAGTCAGTCAGTCAGTCAGTCAGTCAGTAAGTAATTAAGTAAGTAAGTCAGTCAGTCAGTCAGTCAGTCAGTCAGTCAGTCAGTAAGTCAGTAAGTAAGATTTATTCATAGAGCACCTCTCAGGAACAGAGGCCACAAGGTGCTTTACAACAACAACAATAGAAAAACATTAAAAGGCAAAACAGCGTTTGCAATTACAGTATCTCACAAAAGTGAGCACACCCCTCACATTTCTTCTAAAGATGATGCACAAGAAAGCCCTCAAACTGTTTGCTAAAGACAAGCAGACTAATGACATGGATTACTGGAACCATGTCTTGTGGTCTGATGAGACCAAGGTAAACTTATTTGGTTCAGATGGTGTCAAGCGTGGGTGGTGGCAACCAGGTGAGGAGTACAAAGACAAGTGTGTCTTGCCTACAGTCAAGCATGGTGGAGGGAGTGTCATGGTCTGGGGCTGCATGAGTCCTGCCGGCACTGGGGAGCTACAGTTCATTGAGGGAACCATGAATGCCAACATGTACTGTGACATACTGAAGCAGAGCATGATCCCCTCCCTTCAAAAACTGGGCCACAGGGCAGTACTCCAACTTGATAACGACCCCAAACACACCTCCAAGACGGCCCCTGCCTTGCTAAAGAAGCTGAGGGTGAAGGTGATGGAGTGGCCAAGCATGTCTCCAGACCTAAACCCCATTGAGCATCTGTGGGCATCCTCAAACAGAAGGCGGAGGAGCGCAAGGTCTCTAACATCCACCAGCTCTGTGATGTCGTCATGGAGGAGTGGAAGAGGATTCCAGTGGCAACCTGTGAAGCTCTGGTGAACTCCATGCCCAAGAGGGTTAAGGCAGTGCTGGAAAATAATCGTGGCCACACAAAATATTCACACTTTGGGCCCAATTTGGACATTTTCACTTAGGGGTGTACTCACTTTTGTTGCTGGTTATTTAGACATGAATGGGTGTGTGTTGAGTTATTTTGAGGGGACAGTAAATTTACACTGTTATACAAGCTGTACACTGACTACTTTACATTATATCAATGTTTCATTTCTTCAGTGTTCTCCCATGAAAATATATAATCAAATAGGTGCAGAAATGTGAGGGGTGTACTCACTTTTGTGAGATACTGTACATACAAAAACATGACATAAAACAGACAAATTAAACAAAGGCAAGTCTAAACAGATGGGTCTTCAACTGCTCATCAACAGTGTCCACAGTTCTAAGTTCCACAGGGAGACTGTTCCAGAGTTTAGGACCAACAACCTGAAATGCAGAGTCCCCTTTAGTTTTTAACCTGGTACGAGGCACAACCAATAAATCCTGATCAGAGGACCTCAGAGTCCTGCTGGATTTATAAGGCTTCAGCAGCTCCCTAATGTAGACTGGAGCCTGACCATTGAGCACTCTGTACACAACAAGAATTTTAAACTGGATCCTACAACCTGTACACAACATATCTTACTCTATAACAGTGTAACAGTGGTGTGTGGGTGTGAGATTCACCTGTTCCACGCGACACAGTTTGTCCACAGTGCCCTGGTAGCGGTTCATACAGTCTTCAGCCAGGTGGAGGTGGGTGGAGTACTGAGGTCAGAGAGGAGAGGTGGTGTTAGTGAGAACCAAATCAGCTGCAAACAGAGAGATGTATCACAGGTCCTCCAATCACTTTACCCATGTGCCGCCAGGTGCACACTTAATGCACAAATATCATACCGTGCATGATATCAGGACCAGGTTTTACTCAAATGTTGATCAGAAAACTCAACAGGGAGGTCCATCACTCTGCCTTTACAAAGATCTGTGGGTTTAACCTTCATTTGAAAGGATGCAGCTCCTCATGGTGCTTCAGATGAAAACACCAAACATAATGAAACCATGTCATCCTGTAAAAAACTGAGTGAAACTGCAGCCCTCACCTTGCTGAGCTCTTTCTGGTACTGAGGCATCTTCTTCAGCATCTGAGACAGCTCCTTCATGGTGGTCTGAAAAACACAGGCGAGAGGTTTCATGAATGACTGTAACCCAGTTTGCTTTAACACAAGAGCTAAAGGTGAAGTGTTCAGAGTCAGGTAAAGCACTCCAAGCTTTCAGGCTTCTGTTTGTTAAACTTAAGAAGTCCATGTTGTAAATGTGTGGAGTGATTCTGTTTCTTTAAAGCCACCACTCCCTGTTCTTTGGATCCGTCTCATGAAGAAGATCTCTGGTTTTGACTTTCTTTCCACCTCTGAGTGATGGAGTGAGAGACCTCTGGGAGCAGAAACAGAGAAACACACCCTGAAACTAGGCAAACACAGTGAAACAGTGTGTCCTCTACCTTTTCTCCCGTGTTCATCTTTTTGTCGGCGGAGAACTCTTTCAGAGAGCGAGTCACAGCGCTGAACGGAGAGAGAGAGACAGAGACAGAGACAGAAGAAGACGAGGACAGTCAGGAACAAAAGAGAAAGAGAGACATTACCAGAGTGTGACAGCTTTGTGTCAGAGGTTTGTGGAAGAGGAAGGTGTTTCTGTGAATATTTATCTGTGCTATGAAAGTGTGTGTGTGTGGCAGCAAGAAAGTCAAAGCCACTCACGTTGACACCTCAGCGATGTGTTTGTGTCTCAGAGTCAGCCACAGGTCATCATCCTCGTCCAACACCACCTCCTTCGTTCTCGTCTCCCCCATCCCGCTGGTCTCAAAACTGACAGAGAGGGAGAGAGAGATTCAAAGACTACATGTAGGTCTAACAGAGACAGTGAATTTCATCCTTCAAGTATTATTGAAGCAAAGACAGACTCAGGTTTTATGCTTTCACACCTCTTTCACGAGCATCTTTACCTGTAGACGTCATTCTCGATGCCCAGCAGGTCGTAGGACATGGCCTGCAGCGTGAGCTCGTGCAGGACGGGCGAAAGGCAGTCAAAGCCTCGATCCAGGATGACCAGCTGAGTGCGAGACTTGTCTGGACCCTGAAGGCATCAGAAAGGACATTAAGACTCTGCACACTCTGTCTAGACTACTTTCTACCTTTTTATAAACACAGATTTTAGATCTCTGAAGTGAAAACTCAGCATCTCTAAAATTTGAGTGTTTAAGAACGATGGAAGTGTCGTCCTTCAACACTGAAAAGATCTATAAAGCAGTTTATTCCTTCAGCTGAGGACAATACAAAGCAAATTGACAGATATCCAGCAGTAGCCTTGACATTTCCCTCATGTTCCAAAAACCAGTTCCTAAGAGTTTTGGTGAAGAAACTATTACTTTAACTTGTCTGTAACACTAGGGTCAAATCAAACAGTGAATATGTCTTTCATTTTTACGTTGTTGTCATGAAGAATTTCCTGTTATCATTTTAAAGAAGTTTATGAGATATCCGGCGTCATACCTCTCCCATGGTCGGGTCGTCAGCTTTGTATCCGTCCAGCTTCTCCTGAAGCATCTGAGCCAGCACTGCACAGTCTTTGTACTCCCTGAATCCAACACACAAAAATGTGTTTAAACCTGAGCAAGCATCTCAGTCATCTGGTTTTCTGTCTCTCTGCTGCTGTATTTGTGTCCTTTTGTCACCTATCATATTTCTATCACTGTTTAATTTAAGGCACTGTTTGTCTGATTTTAACCCTCAGACTTCATGCTTTATATTTCACTAGGATTGATTCCTCCTTTGTGTTACTCATATTGTGCATGTACAAACTTTATCTTACTGAACACAAAAAAAAACATTTCACAAAACACTAAAATGTTTTGTAGCCAAAACAATTAAAAGAAGACCAAAATTAAATGTCTCAGAATGCACAAATATTTCATAAAAAGATACAATATTTTATGAATTAAAAAAATGACAAAAAATAGAATTAATAAAAATAGCTTGAGAACAACATATTTCACAATAAATGTATTTAAAAAATATTCACTCACTACACACAATTTTTATTCCTGTATTTAGACAGAGTTCGGCTACGTTCAACTTTTACTTCTTAGTTTTTGTCTCGTTTTTTAATATTTTTTAATTTAGTCAAATATTTTTCTGTTTTGTGAAATCCCTTTGTATCTCATGAAATATTTCTATATTTAGTGAAACCTTTCTCTGTAGCCTGTTGCTACGGGCCATTCAGTCTCTGTATTGTCGGAGCCAGAGTCTGGTTCGCATTGCAGGCAGTAAGTCGAATTCGTTCCCGGTGGGGGTTGGACTCCGCCAGGGCTGCCCTTTGTCACCGGTTCTGTTCCTAACTTTTATGGACAGAATTTCTAGGTGCAGCCAAGTGGCGGAGGGTTTCCGGTTCGGTGGCCTTGGGATTCCGTCTCTGCTCTTTGCAGATGATGTCGTCCTATTGGCTTCATCGAACAGTGACCTCCAGCTCGCACTGGGACGGTTTGCAGCTGAGTGTGAAGCAGTGGGATGGGGATCAGCACCTCCAAGTCTGAGTGCTCAGTCGGAAAAGGGTGGCTCGCCCTCTCCGGGTCGGAGGGGAGTCTTTGCCCCAGGCGGAGGAGTTTAAGTATCTCGGGGTCTTGTTCACGAGTGAGGGGAAAAGGGAGCGGGAGATTGACAGACGGATCGGGGTGGCGTCTGCGGTGATGCGGGCGCTGTACCGGTCTGTCGTGGTGAAGAGAGAGCTGAGCCAGAAGGCAAAGCTCTCAATTTACCGGTCAATCTACGTTCCGACCCTCACCTATGGTCACCAGCTGTGGGTAGTGACCAAAAGAACAAGATCGCGAATACAAGCGGACGAAATGAGCTTTCTCCGCAGGGTGGCTGGGCTCAGCCTCAGAGATAGGGTCAGGAGCTCAGACATCCGGGAGAGGCTCAAAGTAGAGCCGCTGCTCCTCTGGATCGAGAGGAGCCAGATGAGGTGTTTCGGGCATGTCCGACTGGGAGGAGGCCACGGGGAAGGCCCAGGACACGCTGGCGAGACTATGTCTCTCAGCTGGCCTGGGAGCGCCTCGGTATCCTCCCAGAAGAGCTGGTGGAAGTGGCCGCTAAAATGTTTCTGTGTTCAGTTAAATCTTTTTCGTGGTCCTGAAATGTTTGTGCAGTTGACCCACAGGGCCACCGTAGCTTTCTCTGTTTGCTGTTCATCAAAGTGGGTTTGGTTTCTAGTTTAGATCACTTTGATACTGACAAATCTGTGACAAGTGCTCTAAAGCTCTAAAATGTTTTCTGCAGTCATGAAATGTTTGTGAAGCTGACCTTAAGGGCCACCGTAGAAATCGGTTCCATAACTTATCTTGTATCATTGTGTCTGTTCTATCATACATTTTTTATTCTACAATCCGTGGAAGATTGTTCAAGCATGCATTCGTTCACATCTTGATATTGCAACACGGTCTCAGCAGATGTGTGTCTAACATGAGTCTGGTCCTGCTGGAGGTTTCTGCCTGTTAATGAAAGTTTGTCCTTGCCACTGTAACTTCCCAAATGCTGCAAAGTGCTCTGCTCATGGTGGATTAAGATGAGATCAGACTGAGTCCTGTCTGTAAGATGAGACTGGATCTTATCCTGTCTTGATGTTGGCTCTTTGTTAATAATAGAACATAGAGTACGGTCTAGACCTGTAACAATCTGCATTTAGACTCGATCCCTCTCCGACCGTTTGGTGCTACCCTCCATATTTTGCACTGCCTCCCAGGTTTCTGTTTGTATCGAGGGGTCTGAGGCTCAAGGGTGCTGGTTAATAGCTCTTCATAAAGCCCTTCAAATGGACTGTTTGTAATGAAGACTTCAAACAGAGCGGGAGACAGAACTACAAAAAAGCATTGTGAGTTTTGCATTTTGTATCATGCATTATTGAATACACATCTACATATTATGTGCATATTGATGCAGCTGTTTAAAATGAATTTAAATATCTTATTTATGGATGCAAAAGGAAAAGCCACATTGAAACAGGTTGTCATAATGGGTCTCACGCTCTGTATCTGACTCCAGGATACTCTTTGAGAGTGGCACAGAGGGTGGCGATCTGCTCAGCACAGCGCTCCAGCATGTTGTTCTTCACGTCAGCCTTAAACGGGCTGTAGAAGTCCTGAAAGGCATCCACTTTGTCCAGGGAGAAGACCTGCACACAGACGACGACACAGGAAACATGAGCTCTGATTGAAACTTCAGTCCTGTCTGCAACATCAGAACGGATTTCTGTGGCTTTCACTTGAAGAGGTCAGGCTTTCTGTTATGGTATAAATGTTTCTTCAACATTTTGGAGAACCCTTAAGGAAACACTAATCTCTACAGTCAGCCAATGAAAATATATTGTCTTCTATAAACTAACATCTGAAGGAATGATCCACTCAGAAACACAGCACTAATAAAACCCTCCCTCACACATGTTCACGTCCACCCATCTGTTCCTGACTCCATCACATGATAACATCCCTGTGCTGTCCCTTGTCACACATCCTCTCTGTGCTCTCATTGATTGGCAGAGGCTGAGCGCTGATGCAGTCGGCCAATCAGGTGAAAGGATGAGTCGAGGGTGAGGGGGCTGGGGCAGGGAGGATGTGCCCCTCCCTCTCAGGATTAAAACTACAGGGCAGCAGAGGATTGAAGGCTAAAGCTGATCCAACACAAACACAGTCGTCTTTCTCTCTCTCTCTCTCTCTCTCTCTCTCTCTCTCTCTCTCTCTCTCTCTCTCTCTCTCTCTCTGTGGAGGTGAGGAGGGGGATCAATGTGGTTTCAGTCACTCAAGGAGAGTTCCTCTGGACAGCATGGCCTGGTTTCACTCTTTAGGCTGACTAGCATTATGAGTCAGAGTCTCACTTTGGATTCAACACAGGTTAAGCTGAGCTCTGCTGAAGTACATCTCGATTAAACACAACCCTGTTTCATTTTTAGGAGCCCTGAGCCTAATTTAAAGAACAATGGGTTGTCTGAGATAAAAACTAATGGTGCTGATTCTGCCGAAGTCTTCCTCTGCGTTAAAACTCAGCTTCAGGCTTCTTAACTTGGTCATCACTTTCTTTGATGTCCTACATCTTAGCTCTAAAAATCACATTGTTATCTTTATTTCCTGACACTTCAAAGGACTGAAGATGGAGATCATTGTTTGCAAAAAGCTGCTTTAGTTTGAGAAAAAGTTGAATCACTGCATGTTACTGAATGATGAGAATCAGAAGCAGACGGACAGAGAGTCAGGTTGGGACAAATACTCTTTGCACACAGCCTTAGCACTGCAGCTGCTGCTTTGTAGCTCTTTAATGCATCTTTGTTATGAGGACTTGAGGACTTTTGTCCTCTCTGAATAGTTGTGAATTCATTTTAGCAAGCTGCAATCGTGTTATCCTCTGAAACTGTGAAAACATCCACACCGGTGACGCCATTTTTAAACTCTAGTTAGCAGCTGATCTTTTACTGTACACTTACTTTAACTCTGCCTGTCCCATTAAAGTTACTAACCATAGACCTTTCTGAAGCTTTCTGAGCTCCATTGTCTCGTAGGTCCCTCTGAGCTGCCGTAGGCATCCTCCTGCTGTTGCGGACGTTCTGGACTCCAGCTGATACGGACGTGCTGGACTACAGCGGCAACAGCTTCTACTACTCGTCTCATCACTATCACCTCTCTCGCTTACTCCCCTCTATCTGTCTTTCAAGACCCAACTTCGAGGCATGATGGCTGTCTAACGTGAGTCTGGTTCTGCCTGAGGTTTCTGCCTGGTAAAGGAAGTTTTTCCTCGTCACTGTAACTAGCTAAATACTGCAATGTGCAATGCTCATGGTGGATTAAGGTGGGGTCAGACTGAGTCTTACCCTGTCTTGGTGTTGGGTCTCTGTTCATAATTTGACATAGAGTGGTCTAGACCTCCTATAAGCGTCTTGAGATAACTTTTGTTGTGATTTGGCGCTATACAAATAAAGATTGATTGATTGATTGATTGTACTTCTCCTCTGTATTCAATGGAGGATCCCATACTGCACCTACTGTGTCTGTATGTAGGATTGTAAGTAAGTAAAAGAAAGCAACTCTTATCAGATAAAATTGTGTTATTGGAATAATAAATGATAATAATAATGTATTCCCATTAGTCTGATATTGCCCATGGTTGTAACAATAAAAGTGTTGTTTTTTAACACAGTAAAACATTTACAAAGTGTGCTGTATAAGAATGTGAAAATCTTTACAAAAATGCAGATATTAAAACACACATAACATGTCAGATAACAATGAACTTCAAAGCGGCGGCAGAGCGTCAGGTTTCTCTGCAGGTTTCAACAAAGCTGACTCAAATCCTTCTGAACCTCCTCTTCATACCTGTGCTGGCAGATTATGAGCTGCTGCAGTGATCTAATCCCAGTCTAGACAGAGTCTCACCTGAGATTCATAGGGCAGAAAGGCGATGTGGATCTCAGTCAAGGCCTTCATCGCTTTGGAGGCGCGAGATTTGGTCAGGAGCCCAAACAGCATGTCAGGGATCGCTGCAGACACACGGACAGGAGAACACGATGACTGAGTGAGAGAGTTAGAGGTGTTTGATTGAGGGTGGAGGTTCTTTTGAGAAAGAGTTTTCTTTAACAGAGGAGAAGAAGGCACACCTAGAGATCAGTCAGGTTAGTCACAGAGAATGCACAATGATATCACTCAGTACCTGAGACCTGACCTGAGGCATTACCTGAGACCTGACCTGATACCTGTCCTGCGACATGACTTGAGTCCTGAGTTCTGACAGGAGGCCTGACCTGAGACCTGACCACAGACCTGACCTGAGACATGACCTGAGATCTGACCTGAGACCTGACCACAGACCTGACCTGAGACATGACCTGAGATCTGACTTGAGACCTGACCTGAGGTCGGACCTGAGACCTGATGGGAGGTCTGACCTGAGACCTGACCTGAGGCCGGACCTGAAACCTGACCTGAAGCCTGAACTAAGGCCAGGCCTGAGACCTGACCTGAGATCTGACCTGAGGCCTGACCTGAGAGCTGACCTGAGATGTGACCTGAGTTCTGATGGGAGACCTGGCCTAAAATCTGATGGGAGGTCTGACCTGAGCCTGACCTGAGGCCGGACCTGAAACCTGACCTGAATCCTGACCTAAGGCCGGGCCTGAGACCTGACCTGAGATCTGACCTGAGGCCTGACCTGAGAGCTGACCTGAGATGTGACCTTTGTTCTGATGGGAGGCCTGACCTGAGACCTCACATGAGGCCTGACCTAAGGCCGGACCTTAGACCTGACCCTGTGACTTGAGACCTGACCTGAGGGTTGACCATATATCTGACCATAGACTTGACCACATACCTGACCATAGACCTGACCTGAGGCCTGACCTGAGGGATGACCATAGACCTGACCATAGACCTGACCTTAGACTTGACCTTAGACCTCACCTGAGGCCCGACCTGAGGCCAGACCATAGACCTGATCTGAGACGTGACTATAGACCTGACCATAGACCTGACCTGAGGCCTGCAGTTTTTATGTAAAGTCAAGGTGAAACATGAAATAAATCTCTGAATGTTGTTGCAGTTTTATAATTTTGATGGTTTACAGTTATGATTTCTAATTTTTTATTCCACTCTGAGGAGGGTTTCTAAATCAAAACAACCAACATATGCAGACACATTCAATCAGACGGGCTATGTGATGTTCTCAAAAGTGACAAATACACTTGTGATCCTCTCTGAAGAAACTTCCTCTCAGCTCAAACAGACTCAGAAATTCAGACATGTCTCTCTCACACAGTCCTGAGCTCCATGTTATTTACAGTAAGTGACGGAGTCCTTAACTCTGTTCTTTAACGTTGAGTATCTTAAAGCACATCGTAAAACTGTCTTTATGTCCCTCAGAGGAGTGTGTAAATGTTCCAGTTATATTCACTGGTGTGTGACAGATGTACTCACTGTCAGTGAAGAAGACGTGAGCTCCTCTGTATCTTGGATTTTGTGGGTCCCTGAAGTCATCGATCAGACCCTCGACAGACTGAGACGGGAGAAAACAAAAGTTTACATCATCAGCTTTTCAAACACAAAGCACAAAGTGGTATCACTCAGTGTTTTTCTCAGTTGCTGGACAATGTTGCAACATACCATGGGATGATGATAGAGCTGAAAGCACTTACCTCATCTGAAGGAGTGATCAGGTAAATGGCCTCCATGCTCGGCAGGGGCTCACGCTTTTTGTTGATGTCTTCTACAACTGGAGAGCACAGCAAGACAACCATAATCAATACTCATCCATCAGGTTGATTACACTTTAACTATATAACTATCAGTGTTGTGGATGAAAACAGCACATGTTTCATTTTTTATTTTTTTGGAGTTCTAGAAAAAATAAGCATCTAAATCAATCTGAATACCTTTGTGTATCAGAGTGTGTAAGTTTAGGAGCTTCTAAGAGATCTCAACAGTCTCCTTAATATGCTAACTGGACCTCCTGACACTCCTGTGCAGTTCCTCTAGTGTCCACTAGAGGCTGTTTCCAGCAGTGAGCCAGTCTTTATTGAGACCAATGTTAAAATGTCCAAATTCAAAGAGTTTCTAACTAATGTGGAATAAAAAAAGATTCTCTTCTCAAGGAAGCAGGGAGGACAATAAATAGCTGGTTGTTCGTTTATTTTGTCCATTATCTAATGTTTGAAAAGACAGTGCTGAAGTCATTATGTAGTTAGCTTATCTCTAGGGTTGCACATGTTGAAAAACACTGAGACTGGATACGTACAGGACTACAGGAAATGAAACCATATAAATAAAGCGTGTTTTATGTACATATAAATTTAAACATTAACTATTGTCTTTTTTATAATTTATGACATTAAGTCTATTTTCTTGAACAAAACAAAACTTATCTCTTATGTTTACCACACTTGGTTCATCCATTCCCCCACAAAACTGACACTGGACCTTAATATCACCAATGAATGAGCTTCATTGGACTACATCAGTCTACATCAACACTCAGGCCTCCATCTAACATGTGACATGTACATGCTGAGAGAGAAAATATTGATTGTACACGTTGTTTATGCAAATGCTCATTCCTAATTGCCATACCAATAAATACGTGATTCATCATGCAGGCCTACCTGTCTCAGTAAACTAAGGAAACCAGCTTTCCTTAAACCAAAGTGACATAAATTCTAACCAGTTCTTGCAAAGCTGACCAATCAACTCAGGGCCTGAATCACAAATGAGACAAAAAGATCTAGTCTGCTTCGTAAAGCACATGCAAAGGGGTCTTTGCCCATGTGTTCTTCGCTCGTACAAACGAGCCAGTTTGCATTCATCTGGAGGAAACTTGGTCCCTATCCATGCAAAAGAGCATCATAACAAAAATGTCTTACAGCCACTCACATTTAGAGTGGAACTTTCATTGTCTGCTGTTACTTGGTGGTGACTGTGCTGCAGTATTTGTGAGCTCAAACTATTCCACCTCTGAATGACTGATAAAATATACGTCTGTTCATAAAGTCTGTTCAACAAAACTGTGATAGTTACAGTCAGAGGTTAAACCACGAGGCTGTCTAAGGTGCATATGGACACTTCCACATGTGTGGAGACATCTGTTGATGAGTGTCTATATCAGGAGGAGGTGCTTTGTTGGCTCTATCCAGAGAGGAAGCTTTGATATGGATGGTGTTATTTTTTACACATCCATTAATGAACAGACTTCCCAAAACACTGTACTGTATGTAGCCAGAATCAAGCTCCATCTGGATGAAAGCGCACAGTGCAGCTCTGTGCAGCAGCAGAGAGGAGATGCTGACAGCTCATCTCTACAATCAGACACAAAACAAGAGCAGGTGCTGCAGAACTTCATGGGCATGTTTGTGCTTGTACATCATCAGAGCAGTTTGCTTTGTGAGGGATGCACCACTCATGTTGCTGTCAGCAACTTCACTTCACTTTTAGTGAATCCCCACTCAGTGAACATGCTGTTGGTGAGCAGCAGTGTTTAAAGGGTGATTTGTTTGTTTTATGGAGCAGAGATTATTTAATCTCACAGGACTGGGCAGTCACTGTGTCCCATCAAACCAATTAAATCAAGAGCTATCATGATCTTGTGTTTAAGGCCGACACTACAAACAGCCTGAGAAGTAACGAGACACATCAAAGAGAAGGATGATACATTGAACCTTTGTTTTTAAATGGTTTCAGATCTGAGGCATCAAAATAAGATTTATTTTCTGTATGATAGCTTACGTTTCCTCACATTAATACCCATAAATATTTCATCTAAGTATACAGCAGATATCAATCAGCCACACAGTCACGGCCGTTAAAGGATCATTCCGTCAAAACTGAAGTGACCTGCTCTCAGTTTGATTAATGTGACTCTGAAGCCTGAGCTGAGGTCAGCTGAGGTGTGTGTGTGGTCGTACTCACTGGTGATGCCCTCGGACATGATGTCTGTCATCTTACAGCAGGAGGAGATCATCCTCATACTCAGCTTGTCCACCACCAGCACCTGAAGACACACACACACACACACACACAGAGGTGGGAATGACTTTCATTTCAAATCTCAGGCTCATGATCGAAGGTCAAAGATATCAAACTGATCAGGACACAAAATCAGAACACTCACCTTCCATTTTCCTTTCTCTCTTGCCTTCTTGATGACATTGTTCATGATCTCTGTGGAGGAGAGAACCAAACATTTGTGTCAAGAAATCAACATAAAACCATAAATCATAAAACACATTGATATCTTGAAATAGGCCAGGAGCAGCAGGGTAAGAGAATTGACCCAACAACAACGTTCTCAAGCTCCTCACGGGGGATTCTGAAGTGTTCCCCTGCCAGCTCGTTCTTGGGTCACCGTCTAGTTGAACATGCCTGGTGCACCGCTAAAGGGAGGCAACCTGAGTAGAAGCCCGAGCCACCTCGAGGGTTGGAACGTAAGAAGCTTTGCCTTCAGGCTCAGCTTCCTCTTCACCACGATGGTCCGGTGCAACACCTGTACCTCTGCTGATGCTAAACCAACACGTCTTCCACATCACAATCTTTTTTAATCTCACAATGAACGAGACCCAGAGTTATTTAAACTCATTTAAGAGCAGAGATTCACTTATGCTGATAGATTCAAACTTCATCAGCTCTCAGAGACAAGCTGAGTCGATCACAACTCATTCCAACAAAGACACAAAACATCAGCACACAGCGCCAAGCTGCAAAACTTTATATGAGTTTGTGCTGGAATATGAATGATTGGCACATTGTCATTTGTCAATCCGAACCTGAGATGGAGTAGATCCATGGAGATGTTAAAGGTTGCAGTCCATCCGACCCTCAGTACACACTTTAAAAGTGCAGCAAAAACAACATGTGAAGTAGCATGCAGCTTAAGTTTGAACAAGTTCACCATCTGTTCACCTCTGTTTATTTCACCTTGTGTAAACTTTGTTTTTGAATTTGGTGTCTTTTCTTTGACTGTGATGCACACTGTGACAGCTGTCTGTGAAAGGTGTTGTATACATATTTAATCTTTGCTTGCTCACGTCTTGCTTCTCTATGTATTTACTTCCCCGTTGTAGAGTTGACTTTAAGCATAAATATTGTTGTCACTTCTGCAGAACGTGATGTTTCTGACTTGTGCTTTCCAAAAACAGATTTATGTGCATGTATTCCAAAAGTGAAAGGGATGCCAATATAAAATGAAACAAACTGAGAATTTATTCACAATATCGACAGCTATAAATAAAAAGCACCTATCTAGTCTCTATGAACTTGTTTACTAAAGAAAAATAGTTCTACATCCCTTAAAGAGTACAAAACTATAAAAAAAAATTGAGCAAAGCTAAGGTCAGAAAATCTGTTGCTCCTCATCCTGCTCAGATCAAAGCCCTTAACTCAGCGCACATGCTCAGTTGCCAATTTGCTCCAATCAGCAGCACCAATGAACTACAACAGGACACAGATATTCAGACCAGATAGACAAACATAGAAAGACATTACAGGGATAATTTAAAATAAATCCAAAATAATTCTAACCAAAGTCTCTTATTTCTACAAAATGAGTTAAATAAGGCACATAGACTTGAATAACTCCATGGCTCTAACACCTGTGTATCAGTTAGTGGTGAAATTCTGTCAGAGGAAATTGAAGCACTTTTTTATTGCTACACAAAATGTATAATTTCAAGAAATCTTGATTGATTCTTGATCATTTTCTTTCCTTGGCATAACGTGATGAGACATGGTTCTCCAAGTATTCCTCAACAACACATTCATAAAGTCTCTCAAAGCTGTTTATGAAATACAATCTCAGCTCCACCGGGAGAGATCCCAAGTGAACCCTGAGCCCTTAAAAAACACATTATACAGTGATAAGACGCGCACACAATCTCATGTCCCCCTGACTGAGTAAATCCTTTACATAAACCGCAGAGACACTGAGGGACGAGATCCTGAGGGGGGAACACGACTCTCAGAGCATCAAATTAAAACATTTACACTGGAGTTATAATAACACTGATACATCCCAACACATCGGGCCCTCGTGTTGATGTCCCAGTTTCCCTCTGCGGGGGTTTTAAAGCGACAGTCCAGCGTGTCACACTGCAGGGACTCAGTGTGGGAGGGGGGCGGGGTCTGCAGCAATCACTGCCTCTAATCTGCTTTTAAATCCTCTTACCCCGTCCACCGCTCCCCAACGCTATTTCTGGGACGTTTCTGTGTCAGCGGATGTTACGTCACGGGGAAGCAGCATCATTCACACACACACACACACACACACACACACACACACACACACACACACACACACACACACACACACACACACACACACACACACACACACACACACACACACACAAACTCACACACAGATAGACACAGATAAACACACAGCCATGCCCTCAGCACATTCATCGTCCTTTCTTAGGGACAAATGTCTCCTTCACAGTTTTAGGTTAGAAAAAAATGTTTGTACAAAACATGCAAGAGCACACTTACACACATTTGAGCAGAGACTCCCAACCTTTCTTCCTTAGAGCCCCCCCCCCCACACACACACACACACACACACACACACTTATATCTAAGAAAAGCTGAGCCTCCTCTCCCTAACAGAAAACATACATTATAGAAATAAACATCAATTTTAATGTTCTTACCAAAAGAAAAGTGAAAATGTGTTTTATCTACAGACACCCTGACCACAGGTTGGGAACCAAAGCATCAGAGTGAGAACATGACGGGGCATAATTATTGGTTATTATGTTCTCCTAAATTCTGCACCTTCATAATTTTTTATTATATCACAGCTAGGGCAAATACTTGATTCTGATTGGTCAACAGTCCATAACAACAGTCTGTTATTTTCTTGACAGCCCTGGTTCATTTGACACTGCTTTATTTACGTATGTTTGAAACAAGTAGAGTCTAGAGAGGTTAAAGACACAAAAACTAGGCTATGACAGAGAGTCCACAAAGTTGAAACACTGAACACGGTAGAGGATACGGCGTGTTTAAGGGCGGATAAATGGAGAGGAAAACGTCACAGACTCAGACAGTGACGAGGCTGCAGTGTGAACTGTTACTGTGGATACATCTCAGCCTGTCACAGAAAGTTTTCAATAGAAGAAATATGAATACGATTTACAGACACAATCATTTCCAAATCAATGAGTGTGATTTCATGCACTTCAGTATCCTGGTTATGAGTCTAGTCATGGTTTTGTTATGGTTTACATACACACACAGAAACCTGGTGATTCATACAGTATCTCTGTAGACATGGCCACTGGTGTTTATTTTTAACAAACCACAGCACAAAGAAATGAGACCACTGTGGTCCATTATGAGCTTAGCACTATTAAATACAGACATGGCGTTGCAGATATGATGTATCCAACTCGTTTCCAGCAACCATAGTAGAGAATGACTGCAGATATGTCATCAAGTCTAACTGGTGTCAGCCTGTCACTGCCACCACATAGGAGCAGGGAGCAATGGATGAGGAGAGGTGGGACTGGGTCGTCAACGGGGAGGTGACGGATTCAGAGAGAAGATAATTCACTCAGTTTCTTCACTGCTCTGGAAATAAGACGCTCTAGTTGCTGCCGCCATGTTTGTGCTGCTGAGGCTGTGTCTGTGCAGGTGGTCGGCAGCTGTCAGGAACCAGGGTAAGGTGTATCCATGCTGCAGTGTTCTGTCTTCTTTCAGAGTTCTACAGGTAGATAAATCAGGTTTCTTAAAACCGGGATGAGATTTTATTCTTGTTTCTAAAATCAATATCCACAAACACAAAAACGGGATGCTCAAAAACCCAGATCAAGTCCATGCACACACACTGAATATTTTCTGTAAGATTATTGACTCAAGAAGTAAGGAGCTGGCCCTCTTCACGTTGAGGGCCTGCTCACCCTGCCAGGATTCCAGTCTGCTTTAAAAACCATCTGGCTCTATAACTAACATAAAACCATAGACTGTATAATTAATGGATGCCGTATCCGTGATGTCACCCATCTGTTCTGAAGTGTTGTTTTGAAGCCAATCATTGGAGGGAGCCATACTGGAAATGATGAACGCAACCTTACTGCTGTTGAGCGAGTGTGAGGGAAAGAGGCGGGCCTTGAGCATCCTTGCCAACAGCGACAGTGTTCCCGCCTGTCAATCAAGTCAGTCAAGTCCTTAAATGGGCAAAACTCTGAATCTTAATATCTTCTGAACTTTCACGTTAGAAAAAAAAAACACCCCCCATACAGTGTGCGCTGATAGAGAAATGAGCTTTTCAGACCGAAGCCGTTTTTTTTAACAAGACTGTAAACATTTTTATTTCTGCTGTAAAGATTGTCCCTTTGAATGGGTGTGTTTTTGGTTTCTGGTGTTTCTGCAGCCAGCCTGGACGCTCAATGAACTGGTGTTTATCACACTTCTGCACGGGCTTCATATATTGAGACCGGAGGTTGCCGCTCGCATAAAACGCATGAACACATGATTTACATTCAGTCGAATTTTATTTCAATCAGGCAAGATTGATACCAGAAGCAGTTTTAGATTATAAGTATAAACAAAGCTTAATCTAAATAAATAAAATCTGTCATAATTTCTCCTTCGGTTCTGTGTTCTTTCTGTGAGCAGTGGCGGTTCTAGATCAATTTTACTGGGGGGGCCAGGCTGGGGCCAAGGGTGTTGTCAGAGGGACACATTCAACCCTTACAAAAGAGAGTGAGAAGGGCAAGGACTGGCTGAGAACTAACTGGCAAAACATCAGTGCAGGTTAGATTACTGTAACTCCCTCTTATCAGGCTGCCCCAATAAGTCTCTAAAGATTCTTCAGCTAGTTCAAAACGCTGCAGCTCGAGTATTGACTAGAACTAGGAAGAGAGAGCACATTTCTCCAGTGTTAGCTTCTCTTCACTGGCTCCCAATAAAATGTAGAATAGAATTTAAAATTCTTCTTTTAACCTACAAAGCCCTTAAAAATCAGGCACCCTCATATCTTAAAGAGCTCATAGTGCCCTATTACCCCTCTAGAACTCTACGCTCCCAACATGCAGGCTTGCTAGTTGTACCTAAAATCTCTAAAAGTAGTATGGGAGGTAGAACCTTCAGTTATCAGGCCCCTCTCCTTTGGAATAATCTACCAGTCAGGATCCGGGAGGCAGACACCCTCTACACTTTTAAGAGTAGGCTTGAAACTTTCCTTTTTGACAAAGCTTATAGTTAGAGCTGGATCAGGCTTGGACCAGCTTTTGTCATGCTGCTATAGGCCTAGACTGCCGGGGGAACTGGCGCACTGACACACTGGGATCCTAGCTCACCCCCTTCCCCCCAACCCCCTCATCACTTACTTTAACTCTGCCTGTCCCATTAAAGTTACTAACCATAGACCTTTCTGGAGTCCCTGAGCTCCATTGTCTCGTAGATTCCTCTGAGCTGCCGTAGGCGTCCTCCTGCTGTGGACGATCTGGACTCCAGCTGATACGGATGCGCTGGACTCCAGCGGCAGCAGCTTCTACGACTCGTCTCATCACTATCACTTCTCTCTCTTACTCTCCTCTATCTGTCTTTCCAGACCCAACTCGGTCGAGGCATGATGGCTGTCTAACATGAGTCTGGTTCTGCCTGAGGTTTCTGCCTGTTAAAAGGAAGTTTTTCCTCACCACTGTAACTAGCTTCATACTGCGATGTGCAATGCTCATAATGGATTAAGGTGGGGTCAGACTGAGTCTTACCCTGTCTTGAAGTTGGGTCTCTGTTCATAATTTGACATAGAGTGGTCTAGACCTGCTCTGTTTGTAAAAGCGTCTTGAGATAACGTTTGTTGTGATTTGGCACTATACAAATAAAGATTGATTGATTGATTGATTGATTGATTGATCCCTATATACTAGACATATATACTACTGTGTACTTGATCAACATGCAGACTGACATCAGCTGTTTGGATGTTTACACTCAACATGAGTCCCTTAGCGCTCTAAAGGACTGGAACCAAGTGCCACACGCATGTGTTCCGCCTGTAACATCGGCGAGATACCAAGCCTTTTTTATTGTGTAATATTATTTTGGTATGGAGGGGGGGCCAAAGGGGGGTCCAGGGGCAGTTTTACAGGGGCACTGGTCCCTGTTGGCCCCTCCCCAGAACCGTCACTGTCTGTGTGCACATGACCATGCAGTGTCATGTCTTTTTACCAGCGTTGGAGGAGCGTTTACCTGCTGATTATTGGCACGAGCCTCCAACTTACAGGACATGACACTCATCATTTCAAAAATGCTGGTGTGAACCACTCTGCAGGTTAACAGCAGTGTCATGACTCTGATGAAGACTCAATCTGCAGAACTCAGGGAGATAGAGGTGAATGACGGCCATCATTTTTGGATTGTACGAGAACAATAACTTGCTAATCACATTGAAACAGTTCTCCAGTGTTTCAATCATTTATAGACAAGTTGAAACAATCTATCACAGAAAACTTCCTCAGATGGATTAGATGTTTCTCACTCTGTCTGAGGGAGTTAGTGAGGACCACAGCTGATGTTAGCGTGAGTGAATGGATCTCTTTATCCAATTATTAAACAGGATTAAGAGGAAGTGTGAGTAAGAGAATGGGACGCCATCAAAGCTGCACGCAGCTGTCACAGAGAAATAAACAACAACAACAACAACACAATGCTGCTGAAGAGATGTGTTCAGCCTGGTTCATGACTTTGTGTTTTGTCTCAGTGACATGTTTGATAGGACTAGGGAACATGTTCACTTTGTGGGTATCTTATCGGGGAGGTCATGTTGAACACAGCTCTGCTTCTATCACCACATGAAGCGATCTTACTTCATATGCTAAGTTATGGACATGTTTGGCTTCTGCTGCAAGTTGTGCTCAGTTTACCACATCTGACATGAATGATCAGGGTGAGATGAGCGGTTCGAATTGCTGATCCTAATAAATATCCAGATCAGCTCTGATCCAATATTTGAGATCCAACTGATTCCAGACACTGGACGTTGACATGTCAGGGCGTCTTGGTCCGTGAGAGGAGCATGAACAAGGAGTATTCAGGAGTGGCTCCTGTTTGTGTGTTTATATCACTGCTCCCTCATTGTGACTGTTATCTGCTGTGTTCACACATCAACTCACCCTGACCTCACTCAGAGAGATACAAAAATCACATTTAACTGTTTTAAGTCACACAGTCCGCTCTCTCCAAGACAATCTCAGGAACTTTACAGGGGGGCATTTTGAAACAAGCTTTAACATGACCTTTCTAACTTTGCACATGCACGTCTACAAGTGTTTACATTAAACAGGCAGTGTATTAGTGTCAGGTGTAAGGAGAATTAAATCAAAGAATCAACATTTTCATTTTATGTTTGTTGCTTTTTCTGTTATTGTATTTCATGTATATTATGTGTGTTATGTTTGTTTTATGTGGACCCCAGGAAGAGTAGCTGCTGCGTTAGTGGGGATCTGAAAAAATCCATTCTGCCCCTGTTCTGATTTCTCCACCTTTCTGTAAATGCATGTGAAACAAGCCATTTCAGACTTCCGTGTTTTTGTTACATCACAACAATATCCGGTCTGTCAAGGAGTCAGAGCTCGGAGCTTGTTCAGCCCATAGACTGTATAAAATACAACTCAACCCTTCCTCCGTTTTTCATTCCCTGCACACATGTGTGCTAACAAGGAGCTTAGGAGGGAGGCATGCTAGTTGTAGGCTGTCTTAATAACAAAGGTTGGTTTTACTCCCAACGTCTGCAGATTTGAAGATCTAGTGGATGATTTTTATTTTTCATGGAAAAGTGCTAGCACTAGTTAGCATAGCCACATACTGACAAATAAAACAACAACAAACACTAAATCTGTGATCAATCGTTCAGAAAGGTCCTGCTGCCTTTCTGGCAGAGGTCAGTTTTACTCTCCACGTCTGCAGATTTGAAGATCTAGAGGATGATTTTTATTTATCATGGATAAGTGCTAGCGCTAGTTAGCATAGCCACATAGCTACATGTTCGTAGCTGTGTACCAAGACACACGTCTACATACTGACAAATAAAACAACAAGAAACACTAAATCTGTGACCAATCCTTCAGAAAGGTCCTGCTGCAGGCGCCTCTACATCAGGACCAGATTCTGGATCAAATTCAGAGGATTGAAGTAACGCGGGTCTGTGAGCAGCCGTGTATATTCAGCCAACATGTAAACATTAGATCAACGTGCTGGACAGCCGAGGCCACAACCACTTCCTGAGGGGGCGTGGTCAGAGAGAAAACAGCCTGTTCTGAGCAGGGCTGAAGAAGAGGGTTTTTCAGGCATGCCAAAATCTGATTTCAAAGAGTTGTTTTGGGCAATAAACTTTAAAGACAAGTTTTGGGGACCTCTTAGACCAATATATTTTGATGAAAAAAGCGTGATATGTCACCTTTAATTGGTGTTGCATTTTGGTAACTTTCTTCCTGAACTACGTTTACTTCATTCTTTCCATCCCACTTTATGCTTAATGATCCTTCTTTCCTCTCCTCCATTGACTTCATACTCAAAATGCAAATAATATATCCTCTTGTGGACGTATTTTCCTGCTGCCACCATGACCCCTCCCTGAATAAGTGGAGGAGAATGGACAGATGGATAAATCTATTTATTTTCTTTTTCCATGCACTCAGACAAAAGTATCACCTTAGTCATGCTTTTTGCCTTTTTTCTACATTAACTTAACTTCAGACATTTAGACATGATTTTCTCCGTTTTGGCGTTAATGTCAATATTTCAACTTAATTCTTGACATTTTGGCTTTGTGGTGACATTATTTCTCTATTTTCTAATATTGATTTGTTGTAGTTTTTGCCCAATCTTAAAATAAGCACCTCACCTTATTTTAAGATCTGTATTAATTAAACGACACTGGATGCATATTTTAATAATCAGATCACATCATCATTTCTGGGCTCTGAAATCATACCTCAGTTTGCTAAAATGTTAAGAGGGTTTATTTCAGGACTTAGTTTCATCCGGCTAGATAGAGAGAAGTCCTGAGGGATCGATGAGGTCCTGAATTACAATGTGTTCATGTCAGGCGTCTGCACAGAGGTTAATGTGTGAGGCCAACAGTGCTGCTCCATCCCTCTGTCACCGTATTATTCTTACGTAATCGTTCCACCACGCTCTGCCCTGATGCGACCCTGGTCTCTGATGGTGATCAGGTTCACCATCATTAAGTCTAATCCAGATCTGTGACTCTGAACTCCAGTGCACACCTCCTCATCAGAGCTGTGTGAGCGACAGACCACAGAGCTACAGACGGGAAAATAAAAGTCAGACTGTCATCAGCATGCAATGTTCCTAAAGAGCTTTCTTTGGTTGCATCCTTCACTGAGCTCCGTACAGGTAGATCCTAATGAGTCCGAGACCTGAATATTCCAGCTTCATGTTGACTACGTTTGCTCATCAGTCACAGTCGGTGTCGATCCTGTACATATCACACAGCTTTACTCACAGCTGAGGTGAGATCTGATTGTCAGTCACTTCTTTTATTATTATTATAGTGTTATTGCTAATAAGAGACACATTTTACTATTAGCGTTGGCATTGCCATAAGCCTGTATTACCTCTAGTTGTCTCTGTTGCCGTTCTGTGTTTTATCTCTATGCATCTGTCTCTTTCAGCCTCTCTCTCTCTCTCTCTCTCTCTCTCTCTCTCTCTCTCTCTCTCTCTCTCTCTCTCTCTCTCTCTCTAAACGTTGGTGAACCCAGGAGACCAGCTTCTGGAGTTTAAAGTGAAATGATTGACGTTGTCTTGCCGAAATATGTGAGGTCTTCCTGAAGAAGGCATTGTCTGGATGGCAGCATATGTTGCTCCTAAACCTGTATATATTGTTCAGCATTAATGGAGCCTTCGAAGGTGTGAAAGGTACCCATGCCATGGACTCTTCTGATCCCTATACAATCATGGATGCTGGCTTTGAACTGTGAGCTGATAACAAGCCGGGTGGTCCCTCTCCTCTTTAGAGCAGAGGACACAGCGTCCATGATTTCCAAAAAGATTGTCAGATTTTGATTCATCAGACCACAGGACAGTTCTTCCCTTCCCCTCAGTCCATCTTAAACGCGCTCAGGTCTGGAGAAGTCTCTGGTGTTTCTGGATCAGGTTTAGATGTGGGGTCTTTGTTGCACGGTTCAGTTTTAACCTGCATTTGTCGATGCAGTGATGAACTGTATTCACAGACAATGGGTTTTATACTGATTTCGAGCCCATGTAGTGATTTCCACTACAGAGTCATGTCTGCTTTTAATGCAGTGACTTCCACTACAGAGTCATGTCTGCTTTTAATGCAGTGACTTCCACTACAGAGTCATGTCTGTTTTTAATGCAGTGCTGCCTGAGGGCCTGAAGATCAGGTCCATCCAGTCTTGGTTTTGGTCCTTGTCCATTTGTACAGAGATGTCTCCAGACTCTGAATCTTTTAATGATATCATGTATTGTAGACGATGAAATCCACTAATGCTTTGTCATTTCACTCTGAGGAACACTATTCTGAAACTGTTGTACTATTTGCTCACGTAGTCTCACACAGAGTGGTGAACCTCTTCACATCTCTCCTTCTGAGAGACTCAGCCTCTCTGGAGTGTCCTTTTTATACCCAATCATCATGTGACTAACCGATCATCATGAACCTCATTAGTTAAGAGATGTTCCTCCAGGTGTTTTTTCAGCATTACACTTGCAGTCTCTGTCCCAACTTATTTTTAAATGTGTTGCTGACATCACATTTGAAATGAGCATATATTTTTTTATCAAACAAGAAGGTTTTTGAGTTTCAACATTTGATATGTTGTCTTTTCAGTCTTTTTTTCAATTAAATATAGACTTTAAAAGGATTCGCAAACTATCAAAATCTGTTTTTATGAATATTCTACACGTCCCAAACTTTTTAGAACTGGGGTTGTAATTCTTTGCCTCGACTGCAAAAGGATGTTGATAGCTGAGTAATGAGGGGTCTCTGTGTAAAGTACAGTCATTTTTACGCCTGTATGAATGTGCTGTATATAAGATAGGGTGGGATTGAAACGATAAAGATGCTACCTTGTGCAGAGAACCAAAGGAGGGGGCAACAAAGGCAGTGACAATCAGTTAATGGGAAACATTGGACGTTTGTATGAATCAAAATAAGATAGTATGTGAGAAGTTGCTTTAGATGGTAAACCTACAAAGAATATTTACCACAGGTCCAGTTCATATCAGCTCTGAGAAGCTTTGTTTCTATTGATCACCCAGCTGTCTTATATACTTCATTCTGATTGGTCAAAACCCTTTAACAGTGGCATTTCATTCTGAATAGTAGGGGTGATGCCACACATCATATCAAATCAATACCGGGAGTCCAGGACATCAATAAAGTTTTTAACTTCCCCACTTCCCGTTGACACTGTGGCAAAAAAACATACGCTTACAATAGAATCTGAAAACAGGATGGAGAATATTAAAAATATTACTCTCAATTAATTCAGAGACTAAAAACTTTAACGGCTGACTCCAACAGAGAAATAGACAAGAGAAAGCAAGACACTAGTGAGGGATGTTTGAACGCACGAGGAGCAGGATTATAACAGTAAAGCAGGATAATATTCAGAGTTTAACATAAAGGAAAATGTTAATTTTAATGTTAATTCAGAATAGCAATGACATGGAGGCGCTTCCAAACGTTGAATCTGGGGGGTATCTTTAGCTGCATAAATAAATCCTTTTTAAATCAATAAATTCAGCTTCATATCAATACTCTGAGTCAACTTGTTTGTTTGTTTAGTTGGTAGCTGGGTAATAACTGCAGTAATCATTCAAGGTTTTGTAAGCAGGTGATTATGTGAATTGAATCCTTGTTTCATCCTGCTCATAATACATCAGGCCTGAAGGCTGCTTTACTTGGACAATATCTGGTTATTATAATTATAATTATTCTTGGTATTTTTTTCTTGATTCCACTTTCTTTTCAATGAGAAAAATTCAGGCAAAAACACTCTTAATAGGCCATTTAATAACTTTTAACTTTGTTCTAAAAACAAAAATATATTTATATATTCTCTTGCACCTTCTCTAATAACGTTTTTTCTCTGGAAATGATAGGCTTTAACTGGAGTTTTTTAATGTATTCTAAATGCATGACATTATAATCCTCCCTCTTCTGTTTTACAGCATGCCTAAGAGCTTCATCTGACACATGTATTTGATTTTAATAACAATGAGTCCATAACATGTCGTGATGGCTTGCAGTGTACTGATGTACAGTAGAAACAAACGCTTGTTTGTCTCTTCCGTTCCCCTTCATGATGTCAAAGCGCTTAATCCGCACAGACTGAAGATTAGTGAGGCAGATTTACACAGAACCAAGCAGGACATCGAGCTCTCACAGACCATACAACAGCTCGATAAAATAAATAAAATCCCTTCAGAGTCACACATAACATCACTCTTAATATTTACTTTGGTGACATCCTTCATATTCATAATAAAATCAGGATGAATGAAGGTGAGGAGAGCAGCGTGGCTCGGGTGTGCGTGCGCGTCTTTGGCGCACAGAGTTCCCTAAATGTAAGTGTCTCCAGGAGAAACTAACTTCAGTAAATCAGCTGTGAACATGGCAGTAAGGTGAAAAAAAGATGTTTCAGTTAATTAAATAAAAACTTCTTACTTTCTCCAACGATAGCTTTTAGTCCCATCGGTGCCATGATGAGCTCTCTGCTGCGCGTCCACCTCCAATCATAAAACTAACAGACATACAGATACAGTCAAGCTTATCAGAGCGAGTTTACACTTCCGGAATACAAAATAAAAGTCTTCAGGTGGGAAGTCAACTCATTTCTATATAGAAAGCACCTTTCATAACTTCAAGCATCCACAGAAACAACAGTAATAGGTAAAAGTTGAAAAGGGATACAACATACTTAAGAACAAAACCATGACGATCAAATCAATAAAATAAAATCAGGGAAGTGACAGAATAATACATTAGGATAAAATCATTATAAAAAAATAATTATAATATAATCAGATAAATACCATAAAAATAAAATAAAATCATTATAATAGAATAAATACAATAAAATAAGATAAATACCACAAAACTAATTATAAAAATAAAACGTTAAATAATAAGATGGAATAAAAAAAGAATAATTAAAAATGTAAAAAACAATGGTCATAATCGTAATAAAGCAGTCCGGGGCTTAAAGGAACGTGGAGAGCCAACAGTGACATTTAAAATAAAATAAAATAAAATAAAATAAAATAAAATAAAATTTAATTAAAGAAGAAAACGTAAATAAATACAATTAAATCAAATAACGAAATAGTTATTAATTTAAATCAAGAAATTAAATTAATTACTTAATAAAATAACTAAATGAAATATATTCATAGTTTAGTTTAATCATACAATGTCTCTCAGTGTTTAAATATGGAAACAGGAGCATACTGTAAATGTAAATGGGTCACTCTTCACTTGGCTTCTCAGTAGCCTATGTTTAAGAAATAGTGACCTCAACCAGATGAGGGCCCCTCAAGTTTTCCTCATACTTCATCACAGTCTTACAACACAAACAAATCATGTAACACCGGTCACAAATGAACAGGCGGTCATGTATATTTTACTTTTTGATTCTAGCTGCACAATAATCAAACATAAACCACATCATGGTGTGAGCTTTGGCATTGTTACAGGACTTACTGAGAGAGAAGGAAACACCAACAGAGCAGAAGGAGGAAGATCTTATACAGGTGCTGCTGTTGTTTTCTGTATCAGCTGAAAATGTAAATACAGAAACTCTCATGTTAGGACTTAAACTTGAATGATAATGTTGAATCTGCTGTGAAGAACTTTCAGTTTGTGTTATTTAGGCCTCCGTCAACAAAACAGTATTTGCAGGTTTTGTCCTGTACAGATCTAATTATGTGTTTCCTGACAACGAAGCTCTTCCTGCTCTCTTTTAACATCAAAAGTATAACTCGATGAGCATTTTGCATTGGGACAGCCACCCTGTGCAGTATTCTTAGACATATACAGAATCAGAATCAGAATCAGAATCAGCTTTATTGGCCAGGTATGCTTGAACACACAAGGAATTTGACTTTGGTAAACTGTGCTCTCTATGTACAAGGCATAAGAATAAGACATACAATTAAAAAATAAAAAAATAATAACAATAACATCAGCTATAAATACAAAAGAACAACAAATAGGCATGACTAATATGTACAGGCTAAAATAATATAATAAAAGTGCAGTGGTGTGTAGCAGAGGTAGTTTTTACATTTAAAAAAATAGTAGTTAAATAATAAAATAAATAGAAATATGGAATTCTGCTTGGAGAATTGTTACATTGTATATTTACAGAGAGTATTGATCCAACAGGTATGACACTGTTATGGTTTAGTTTTCCTTCAGAGTGACAGCCTGGGTGATGGAGGTGCACAGAACAGACTGGATGATGGAGGTGTAGAACATGATCAGCTGCTCCTTGGGCAGGTTGAACTTCCTGAGCTGACGCAGGAAGTACATCCTCTGCTGGGCCTTTTTTCTGATTGTGTCTATGTGGGAGGTCCACCTCAGGTCCCGGGAGATAGTGTATCCCAGGAACCTGAAAGAGTCCACAGTAGACACAGTTCTGTTCAGGATGGTGAGGGGGTGTGGAGTGGACCAGACCATATTTGGCATAACAATCTCCACATTATACATTATCCCTAAATAAATATAATTACAAATTCTGCTATATCATTCATAATAAAATAACCAAGTAGTCCAAAGAACAGAGCTCAACAACCGACAAACGAGTGTGTGCTTTTATTTTGAAGATTTGTGAAAACCGGAAATAAGTTTCTTCTTATTCCATTATAACTCTGTATGTATGAAGGCTGGGAAGACGCATTATATCGAAGTAATTAAATCAAAAATGAATTAGAAAATCTAAACATAATCAATAATCTGTTTATTTAAAACTCTGATATTTAAAATCAGGGGAAAATATTTAAGTAACATTAGAAGGATGCGTTTGAGGTCTGACTTAGTTCTCTAATAATCTGCTGCAGAGCTTTGGTTATAGCACCCGGATGTGACAGGAGCACAGGTCAGAGCGCTCTTCAGGTGAGCCTCACAGAAACATGACGAGTGTTTGTTTACTGTCCGCTAGAGGGCAGCAGAGGAGAGAAAACAGCTCATCTGCTCTTCAAGTGAGAGGAGTAAAAGCTAAGAGGTCTCACTCTTACGGAGAAAAAAAAACACCACAAAGGTTTCCCTGAACTCTTCATCTGAGCCATCCTTGAATTATTCATTTAGAAGTAGCGTGTTGTTGATGTGAGCCATAAAGTGAGCTCATGATTTATCTTGTCAGAGAATGAGGATGCAGATGTAACTTCTGTCATTCTTTGGTTTCATCTTGTTTGAAAAGAGTGATGTGACTATATTTGGGGAATACGGTGGAGTAAGAGATACGTTAAGGTTGATTTATAATCCAACAGAGAGATAGTTTGATTAGCTGGGTGTATCAAACAGTGATATTCATCAAGTTTGTAAATTTGGCAAGGTGAAACCAGGCTTTAGACAAGGTGTACTGACCTGCGTAACATACTCAGCCAACCCCTCCTTTAAACAGGAGAGAACCCTGAGAGACATTTTTCAGGTTTCAGAGGTTGTGAATTCTCAGTTTTCAGGTTTAGGGTGTATTTGGCTCTGAATGGGGATCACAAGTTAATAAATGGACATCATGCAGTATTGAGGAAATCTTGAAATTCGATTGAGACCATGAACTCATTGGGAAAATGTTTATTGGGGGAATAAGTGAGACAATTTTCTCTACACCATCAGACTGGTTCTGCTACTGGAGGAGTCTCCCCCTGCTGGACATTAGAACAAAAGCAGGTTTTATGACATCTTCTATTTGCCTTTCTTTCTCAGACTCGGGAATATGTGAGTAAATATAATGCTTTTGTTTCAAGTTATTTCTCCTGCTAAGGATTTTTGCGAGTTTTTTTTTATGTAGTGAGTCATCTTCCTGCACAGACAATCTTTGATTGACTAAAACTTCTGGATTTTAAATATATAAACTGACCCCAGTTCATCTAATGTCTCTGTCTGGTTCTTTGTGCCTCTTGAGTTTAGAAAAATAAAACCTCAAAAACATATTTTCATAAAAACATAAATATCTTCAGTGTGACACACTGACCCGCCAGCCTGCAGGAAACCCCGCCCTCACCACAGAGAGGTGTGATGCGTTCAAGGCTGCACACAAAATTCATGGTTTCCTCGCATGTCAGATTGAAATCTGCAATTGATTTCCATGTTGAAATCTAAACTACTTTAGGTGAAATTAATCATGATGTAAGTCCTGCCTGTTATCTTAAATTGAAATTTTGAGAGTTTTTACCAAACTGGTAAAAAAAACAAGAACAACAACAACAACAAAAAACAAACATAATATGTCTGTTTAAGCAGAAGGAATGAGCAGATAAAGTCGTTTGGATCTCAAGACACAAGTTGAGATGTCAAGTTTAAATTTATAAGAATAAGATGTCAAATAAAAGAGGGCAGAGAGGTTTTAACATTTCAACATTTTTGAAATATAATAATAAACAAATCCCCCCAAAAATTATAAAACAATGTAAAAACCAAATGTTCCTACTCTGAAACTTCTCTGTAGAATCAAAGTTTTTTTAGATTAAATAAAATAAAATGATTGTAGTTTTATATGAGAAACAACTGTTATATACATTTTCCTGTTGTTGTTTGGGGAAGGTTTGTCATGGAATATTTAGGCCTACAGGAATTAGCAAAAACTGAGCTGTTCACGTGGAAGAAATCCAAAATAATGATTTACCTGCTTGAGACTGTATGATTTTGTTTGAAGGTGATCAGAATCTCTGACTCAAAACTTCAGTATTCTCAGTGTCAGTGAGGTATTCTCTGTTTAACACGTGGCTGTCATGTCCTGCATATTTATTTCCTCAATGCCTATTAAAATAAAATCACAAACTTACATTGATATTGATTTTGATCTCAGTTTGAATGCCTTAACATTTGGAGCAACTTTGAAAAAAATCCCTCTTTTCCAAATCTTCCTATGGGCCGTGAACGCAGCACTGCTGTGAGGTGGGAGTTCTTCTTCTCTTCTAATGAGGGTGTGTCTCTCCGAGAAAAGCCTTCAGTTTGTGACTCTGCCAGCTTTTTTACTCCCCCTGGTTTCAGAGAGTTTGCAGTCCGTCTCTTCTCAAACTTCAGCCCGCTCCGGTTTGAGTCTCAGAGGAGCTGAGGGGGATCCTACAGGTTCACACAGATCACCTCAGTCCGCCTGAAAGTTCCAGTCGTAAATCAGTGGAGTCAATTAGGAATAGAGAGTTTCATCCAGCATGGGGGACGTGATTTCCAGTCACCTGGATGAAGCCAAGCGGGAGATGATCACAGGTGAGGAGCGCGTTCTGCTCGTTTGTTTGCTGCGTGCTGTTTTGGCACATGCGTCGTTTTACGCAGCGGCTCTGACTGCTGTGTGAAAGTTAAAATAAATACATCAGAAAGAGAAAAGTTTATTGAGCCTGTCAGTGTGACTCTGGGACTTGTGACAGAGGCTGACTGTGGTGTCAGCACTGATTCACAGCTGGAGGAAACTCAATGTACAGAAGTTGGACGTGTGTGTAAGGGCTCTGAACATTTCTTCAAACCTTCATTAGTCTGACCAAACTCCCACCCCTGCTGATATTTGAGAGGTGAAACACTATGACACTTAAAACAATAATTTCATGTTTGTGTCATTAATCTTCTCAGAGACACTTTGGGGACTTTTGTCCTCTCTCTATGTCCCCGAGTTTCTCTCTTTTCACTTTGTCCAAACGTTTTTTCTCATCCTGTCAGAAACTTTTCTTTCAGGGAAATGTGTCCCAAGTTTCTTGGCCAAATATGGTGAAATGTGCTTTGAATAAAAAAAAAGTTACATGCATTTATAAAATCCAACAAGTACCTAAACACATAGATTTTAAATGTGAAGTGCACTTTAAACAATCACCTTTGTATTTTGGGGTCAAGATAACATGGATCTGAAATGTGTTTAGTCTCCAGATATCTTAAAAAGAAATGTAGATGCATGATTTTTATGTCTGCAACAAAAAAAAGGCAAATATGTAAATCTTCACATGTTGATTAATCTTTAAATCACTTGGTTTAAAATAGTACATTTAGATAGTTATTAGAGAATGTTGAACAAGCTGTAGGCAAATGCTCCGTTTTGTCCGACTAACATTGAAAAACTGAAAGATCTGTCATTTATTGCTGCAGGGGTGAAAGAAAATCAGGAAATTGGCACCACTGCAGACCAAGGAGTCACATTTTTACTAATAAAATGACCTTAAGTAACTGTCAACTTCAAGCTGAGTCAAGATTAGTAATCTGTTGATGCAGTTTATTTGTCTCCATTAGGCGTCCCCACTCAAACCCCCCTCTAGTTTCAGTGTGGCAGGTCTTGTATTGAAAGGGAACTTGTCAGGGAGTTTGATTTCTATGGAACCCGGGTGGAGCTGCACCCACCGGCCCCACCCTGTCTGCTGACTTTATCACAGATTACTAATCCAGGTTAACTTCAGCATGAAGCTCATTCAGTTGTCCCCCTCATTTTAAGTATCAGACATGTTTATGATTACTGCTAACGAGACCTTACCCTGCTATCTTTGATCCTGAGATGTGTACACAGGCCGAGTGACAGATTACAACTTTCTTCTAGATAGTCCAAGAACTATGAAGAGACAAAAGCTTCACTCTTATCAGCTGCTGCTCTCATAGACCAGCATGTGGCCTTGTTATTGGGCTTGTTAGAGCATGTTCAGCTGTAAGTGAAGTCAGTACAGTGTGTGAACATGAAACGATAATCCTCAGAGGGTATCAAAGGCAGCGGTCCGTGTGAACCGCTTTGTTATTCTGTGTCAGGATCAGGTCAAAGGAAAAGATTGTCCAACACTTGAAAACCTTTTAACTGAAGAAAATCAAATAAGCTGCAGTGGCACTTTGGATTAATCTCTATGGAGTAAAAGTGTCCTGACCAACCAGGGGTCAGCGGGCTTTGGTGTCTGCAGGAAAAACAGTCTGTATGGAGAGCAAAAGCAGGAGGACACAATCCAATGTAATGACATCCTGGATCCCATGGTTGGTAATCTGAGGAGGATTTATTTCTCTCTATAAACAGATATCTGCAGGAAGAGCAGCTAACAATCTCTTCTAGATCAAATGTTTAAACTGACACACTAATCTGCTTGATGCTGTCACAAAAGACAATCAGCGTTTAGATTTCCTGACTTCCTGGAATGCATCATAAATGATGGATCCCACCTCCATTCAACAAACAAGCATTTGGAAAGTTGTTTTCCTCTCCTCTTCACGACAGACCTGACAAAGCTTGACTTCTGACTTTTGACTAATCTTCATCATGATGTTGTTTCAGCAAAGAACATCAGTTTCTGTTTCAGGTTCATACAGCTGAAGCCTCTCTGTAACTTACTGTTTACAGTGAAACTGAGACTCACCACAAACAGATGAATAGGCGCTCCTCTAGAGGATGTAGTGAATCAAGAATTGTCAGAGTTTACTTTGAGACAGGAGGGGTGGATTTTATGTCTTGTTTTGAATCTAGGTGCTTATTAGCCTGTAAACTATGCAGCACATGGGAAAGATAGTCTGGGTTTAGATAAGATGTTTCACTTGAACGCCAAGATTAGATTAATACTAATAGTTAAGCATTCAGTTCAGTGGGCTAACAGAACAAACAAAGATTATGACCATGTGGACTATCAACCTTTTGAACATCACCTACCTTAGTCAGTCAGACCACATCAAGTAAACTAGCTGGACATTTAACCCTGGCTTTTTGATTTCTGGAAGCTTTTCAGAACCTGACCCTGTAGGCATAATTTGTTGGTTGGTATAACAAGTTATTATGTTCTGTTTGTTAACACAAAACTGAAGCACATTTTTCATGAACACATTCAATGTAAAGATGTTAAAGACACAAAGTCTTGTCATTTCAGTGACAAGTTGAACTATTATGGCCCTTTTCCACCGGCCCGTCTTAGCCCTACTGTACTCGACTTGACACGACTCTACTCGGTTTGTGTTGCGTTTCCACGGGCGCGGTACCTCATGTCAGATACCAGTTTTCCGTACCTGCTCTGCTCTGGTTCCAAGTGAGCTGAGCCGATACTAAAAGGTGACGTCGACGGACTGCTGGCCACTGATTGGTCAGAGAATGTCGTCACCAAAGAGTCATGAGCGCTACGCTCAACACAGGAATCAAACCCACCATTTTTAAAAAACGACATCAGTACTGTACAATGTCTGCACGCAAAGTGTCTCTGTGGTTTCTCCTCTCTCGCTCAGCCTGCGACAAAAAGCCACAGACCGAGCAGCAAGTACACCATTGCCTCCATGTCTTCCATTGTTTGTGATTGTTGTGTTTGTGTTGCGTTCAAAATGACCTGAACACGGTTTTGCGCAGCTGTGTTATGATGACCCCGCCCACCATGAGTCGGTACTCGGGCTGGTGGAAAAGGTACCCAAACCGAGTAGAGTCGAGTCGAGCCGAGTAGGGCTGGAACTGTGTGGTGGAAAAGAGCCATTACAGTCTAGTGTCACAAAATGACATCAGTAATGAGTTTTACTGACATCCTGTTAATGCAACACAAATTGTCTACCAGAACTCCATGCCTGATTAATGTCGTCCAATCAGGGTCAAATCTGTTTGTTTGGGTTCATGGAGCTGTGGTTAGACAGGTTTCAGCCAAACATTCAAATTGGTAGATACAGTGAAACTGAGAGTCCACAGAGACACGTGGACATGTGTAATAGTATTTGGTGTCCATCAGATTCCCCAGTCAATTGTACAAAAGTTTAAATTCAGACCAGATGAGCAGTCTAAAGGGAAGCAAACACTGAAGAGATGACATCTGGCATCTATTCTTGTTGACATCCAAAGAGCAGAGCATCAGGCTCTTGTCAATAGCTCTGACTAGTGGTGGGTGGTTGCACTACAGCTGAGACACTAAGTTTAACCATACATATTAATAACTGGTTTTACTGTAATTCTGTGGGGGTTACAACATTTAACCGTTTAGCAGAATAAACATGCAGGTCCCTAACAAAATACTGCCAAACCCTGGCGTCCTATGAGATGTCATCTGTGCTGGTTTAGGCCATAGACTGTATAAATAATGGACGTAGTATCTGTGACGTCACCCGTCTGTTCCTGAGTGCTGTTTTGAAGCCGATCGTCGATGGGAGCCATATTGGAAATGTTGAACACAACCTAACTTACTGTGAGGTAAAGAGGGGGTGTTTGAGCCTCCTAGCCAACAGCTACAGTGTTCCCGCCTGTCAGTCAAATCAGTCATGTCCTTAAATGGGCATAATCTTAATATCTTCTGAACTGTCATGTTAGAAAAAAATTCACCCCAGTGTGCCAATATAGAAATTGGCTTTTGACCTAAGCTGTCTTTTGAACCAGGCTGTAAACATGATTATTAATGCTGTAAAGATCATCTTCTTTGAATGGGTGTGTACGTGGTTTCTGGTGTTTCTGCAGCCAGCCTCAAGCGGATGCTCGATGAACTGCAGTTTGTAACACTTCCACATGGGCTTCATATTTTGAGACTGGAGGTTGCTGCTTGGTTTAGGCAGGTGAGCACGTAAGTTCACTGATGGTACAGCCTTAGCCAGTAATGAGAAGTTGCGTTACAGCTTTAACATAATGTATGACCAGGGGTGCAAACCGGTGAGCACATCCAGACACAGTTCATGGAGCAGGAGGGGGGGGTTATGAGCATTGTGAGAGTCTAAGTGATAGAAGGGTAAATGTTCATGTTCTGCATCAACAGGAAGGAACAATAATGATCCAGTGGTTAGACTTTTGTTAAGGAGTTGCTTTACATTTCTTTAAAACACAGCTTTAAGCTTTAACACCCAACAAGCTCCAAGGGCTGATGAGAAACACGAAGATGGTGATTACTCTGTGACCCAAGACCACCAGGGGCCCCAGAGGCACCAAGTTGACTGTGTGTGCTAATTTAATTATTGGTATAATAAATAACCTCTGGGCTGAATATTACAAAGCTGCCATGTGTGCATTGTGCCAGATGGGAGTGTAAATACCACAGGATACTTATTCAGAGCGCAGAGAATGGGAGGAACTGGCTGCTCAACAGTGGAACACTTTGGGCCTGTTTCCAAGTGGGCTGACCGCCCCTCCCCTCCATTTATACTTTATGTACAGATCTGTACTCAAGTATTTTCACACTGGAGCTAAGAAGCTTTTAATCCAACTTTCACTGATTGGCTATCAGACGCTTCACTCATTCATCGTGTTTTAAAGACGTTTCACCTTTCTGAAGTTTTCGATCACATCCAGCCGAGCGTCTCTCAGGACAGAGCGTCATCTTTCCCTTTTAATGCCCTGAGTGCTTAATACAGAGCAGAGTGCACACATACACCTATCAGATGTGGAATCTGAGGAATGCACAAATAAGTGTGTGTGAGAGTGTGTGAGTGTGTGTGGCTGGCTGCATGGAAACCTCCTCCAGGCCTTGAGCTGCAGAGCCAGCGCCACACAGTCTCTGCAGCCAAGACCAGCCCAGAGCCTGGCTCGCTTCAAGGGAAGCGCCTGGATTTATCATTAAAGCCTTCCAGACACACACACAAACACACACACACATACGGACACACATTAACTCGTTGTTTTCATTCCTCCTGCTCTAAACTTGTGTGTCAGAGATCAGATTGCTGTAATCCTGCTCATAGGTATCTTCATCACTCTGCGTTATTGTTCTGTGAGGAAGATTTATGAGCAGCTGATGAGCCTCTCCTCTGTGCTCTCACTGTTGGCAGAGCTGATAAGAGTAACTGTAGGAGTCGGTGAGCTGACTCATATGTAACCAGCAGGCAGCGTGTTCGACTTCCCTCCTAACCTCAAGCATGAGGTCACTCAGGAGGGAGGCTGGAAATGACCCAGATCACATGACTAACCCTCATTTCCTCTTTGGAAAGTTGCTCGAATGCACGTGTGTTTGCTGAAGTCAGGCCTGTGCACAGAAACATGCACACAAGGCTGGATTACCAAAATCAACCAGTCACCTGTGTGAGCTACAGTTTGTTCTTCAGGAAGATACTGAAACCACAGAGTCCGCATTATCATAGTGTTAAGATGTTGCTCAGGACGCTTTGATAGTTCTGTTTTGTATAATCATGACAGACATTTACTTTCAGATTTTTAAAGTAGAATAAATGGACAGCAGCAGATGTCTATTGGCTACTGCAACCGCCACATTACTATCCGACGAGTCAGTATCTACAGGGTGAGCATTGGCCGATATATCAGTACATCCCAACAAGGGACGGGGATTGAAACCTGGTTCTGTTAAAGCTCCTGTGGGGAGCTTTGGCTAGCAATCAAATATCCTACAATAAATGTTGATGCTGTTTTATGAGCTACAAAAGCAAACAAGACAGTGATCATGGAGATTGATGATTTCTATGTATGTAAAAGATACTGCATGTAGGGCTGGGCGATAATTCAATAACGATAATTATGGTGATACATTTTTTCTCAATACAAATGTAACAACTGTTTGATAAAAGTTTGATACCTGTAGTTACACCCCCCAAACTATGGTAGGGGAGGAGGCGCTAATGTTCCATAAATGCTAGTTGCCACCATAGACTGTATAAAATATGGATGTAGTATCTGAGACGTCACCCATTAGTTCCTGAGTGCTGTTTTGAAGCCAATCGATGGCGGCAGCCATATTGGAAATGTGGAACTCAACCAGGCAGAGTGTGACGTAAAGGGGCGGAGTTTCAGCCTCCTAGCCAACAGCTATGTGTTCCCGACCGGGAGTCACGTCAGACATGTCCTTATTTGGGCAAAAACTCATAATCTTAATATATTCTGAACCGTGGCGTTAGAAAAAAATTCATCCCCGTACAGTTTGTGCCGATAGAGAGATTAGCTTTGTAGGGCCAAGCCGTTTTTTTAACCAGGCTGTAAACATGTGTGTTAATGCTGCAAAGATCCTCTTTTTCCCATTCATGTCTATGTGGTTTCTGGAGTTTCTGCAGCCAGCCTCAAGTGGATTCTCAATGTATTGCAGTTTATAACACTTCCACATGGGCTTCATCGTTTGAGACCGGAGGTTGCCGCTTGGTTGCCACTCGACATTTGACTGAAGATGAAGACAGCATTGAACAGCCAATCATGTTGTAGGGTGAGGGGTAGGCGGGGCTTAAAGACATTTGGAGCAGAATGTAAACACAGCTGAAACGAGCGACTGCAACACTGAAGACAAACCTACCAGCTCAAAGCAGAGTCGTTAGTCTGACACTGTGCCCACTCTGCTTTGATTATTAACTTAATGCACTTTATTAAATAATCTTTCAGGATGATGGCAAAGGAAGAACCCAGACAACTTCTGCTGTGCATATTTAACACGTTTAATGTGGTTTATTCAACTTTCACTCAGGACCAAAAATCTGCCTTTAAATTTAAGTTGAACAATTATTTGATATTTGTTGTGATAATTATTTGATATCGACTGATATATGAAATGTTATCATGATAACAACTTTTTCAATATTGACCAGCTCTAACTGAAAGCTGTGTCTATATTGGGTGCCAAAATCTACACAAACTGAAAGTTACTCCTAGGAGCTTTAAAGGACCTAGTTCTCGTTTGAGCTCATTGATTCTGCTAGTCTTGTGGGTCCTATCACATAACGTAATATCTTCAGTCCAGTTAAATAGTTTAAATCTATTCACTGGTGCACAAACATTGATTGTCTGAAAGTTTTTTTAAAATGTGAATTTCTAGTGGGCGGGTATTAAACCACATGGATGATTCTGGTGGTCAGTTGCCTGTGAGGAGGCTGAACATGTGAAGAAGTCTAACGTTTGGCTACATTGTACTAAAGCAAAAGATAAGAAAGAAGAAATATGCAATTTATGATGCAGAGGACTTTCTCGTAATCACATTGTGCATCAAATGAAACCAAAAAGCAGAACCTGCTGCAGCTGTCATCAGGTTGAAAAAGCTCCATCGGTTTTGCTGAATGGTTGTCATGTGCTCAACGTACAGAGGATGTTGTCCTCAAGCAGGCGGCCTGGGTGTGATTCGAACCTGTGGTCTCTTACCCCTATGTCGCTCTGTCTGAATAAAGCCTGAAAATCTTACTAAAGCTAGTTAGCTAACTAAACGAGGTGATGTAAGGTTATGATGTCTTCAAGATCAGCTCTGGAAAATGACTCTGGGGAGTGTAAATAAACATCTTTCCACCAACTAACAGAAATAAGTATCAATAGTGGAAGTGAGAAAAACTTGGACTTAAAGGAGGCTCATTATTGGTATCAGTATAGCTTCTAGAGATGTCCCAGGACCACAGCTTGACGTACATTCAGACACTGACCAAATGATGAAACCGAAACTTATTGTACTGCTCTGACATCTGTGTCCCTCGACAGCAACAACCAAAGTCCTGTATGTGTTTGAGCTCTCCACACATCCAGTCGGTCACCTTCACAAAGAGCTCCCTGAGGTTGTCACACACACACACACACACACACACACACACACACACACACACACACACACACACACACACACACACACAGCAGTGTTAGCACGGTCAGGGGGTGAGGGGGCAGGAAGCAGGAAATCCCAGCGCAGAGTGTGTTTCTTTCAGGTATGTTAAATTTTCAGGCACTAGGAGGGAGGGGGTGTTGGGTGGTCGGCTCTATGGTGAAGGTGAGAGTGCCACACCTCAGCAGGCACTACACACACGCCCAGCTCAGCACAGAGAGGCTGGTTTTAAACAGGTTCTGACTGCGGAAATACCTGCTGCTGGGACCCCTGAGTTCACACACAGGAAGAGCATCCACTTCAGATACTTTTGTATTTGATTACGAATACTTTAATAATTTATAGTACAAATGAAGTGCCCAAACTGCAGTTGATCTAGTGTCCACTAGGGGATGTCTCCTGCAGTGAGTAGGTTCCCATAGAGCCCCATATTAAAATGTTAGAGCAGAAAAAAACGTGTTCACAGCCTGGTAAAGAGACAATTCATATCTCTAAATGGTAGGTCTCCATTTATAACTGTGCAGGAGATCACATTACATTTGAATTTTACGGCTAAACGTTGGTATAATTAGGGGCGTGGCCTCTTTGAGTGACAGATGGGAGCTGCTAGCTATCTGCTAGGTGGCCTCTCAGCTAATTCTGTCCTTGAACTTCACCTCTGAACCTTGTTTGTGTTGTTGGAGCCTTTTGGAGATTTGTTCATGTAAATATGAGACAAAAAATCAGTCTGCTGTGTGTTTTATTGAATGAACAGACCAAACAGGAGTACAGTTTTTTTCACTCAGACAAAGCTGAAACCCTGTTTTTATCTTGTATGTACACGTTATTAGCCTGTGTGAACGCAGCAGTAGTGATAATGCCATCATTTGTCATTAGATGCCTTTATTTCACAGTAATTTGCTCTTTTGATCATGTGAGTATGTTCACAACATACTTTTAAGAGTGCTTAAGTAGAACTGGTATTTTGTGTGTAACATGAGCGAGCTTTGCAGGGTCTGAGTTGAGGTTTGTGCTTCATGTTGTGTTGATATGTAATAAGCTCTGCTATGAATATGTTAAAGGAAGTCAATTTATTCTTATGGTATGTTTTAAAGAACCTCTCATTATGTTATGTTTTACAAGCTAGATCATAACTACGACATTAATCATTGTGGTGCAGCAACTTTATCCCATAGGTAGCTCAGTGATCACTTTCTTTTTTTCAGCACTTCTTTAGTGTATTACCACGACAGAGGTGGCTGAAAAGAGTCAATATGCTTCTGTTGTTGTTAGAATAAACCCCCTATGAGTGAATGTTCATGCCTGGTTCATCACCAAGTGGCAACCTCCAGTCTGAAAATATGAAGCCCATACAGAAGTGTTATGATCTGTCCCGTTGTAAATTTCTGAAGCCAAAAAATCCCGCTCCTGGGTAACGCCATTGTGCAGCCAGAGCCTGTGAAGCCACTGTAACAAGCTCCGCCCTACAGCGTAACGTCACAAGACGCTGTGTGTCCTTTGAAGTTTCCCTCTACGGCGGCTGTGAATCAAAGGAAACCCGGAAGTAAAACCCCGTTTTTTAAACTCTAATAACTAACGAAAAAAAAACTTTTCAGAAAAAAGTGGCCTTTGACACAAAACAGTCAAATACTAACTACATATAACCACAGCATACGTATGTGAGAAACATTCGTATGACGTGTATTTATTTTTTCAAGTTTGACTGCTTCCCCACTCAAATGAATGGGGGAGACGGATTTTTTTACCTATACTCCAGCCAGCCACCAGGGGGCAGACGCTCTGCTGAAAGCTTCACCACCAGGGGAGCATCCGGCTTGCTTGGTGGGAACACATAGCTGTTGGCTAGGAGGCTCAAACAACGCCTCTACCTCACACTAAGCTTGGTTGAGTTTGGCATTACCATTAAGGCTCCCGCCGACAATCAGCTTCAAAACAGAGCTCAGGAACAGATGGGTGACGTCACAAATACTACGTCCATTATTTATACAGTCTATGTTCATCACACACATCAAGAGAGAGAGCTGATTGGCAAAGAGTGCACATGGTTTGTACTTTCTTAAAAACAGTGTCATACACCCTGGAAAAACTGAATACGTGTCATATCTGGCTTACTAGCTTGTTCAGACGGCAAGCTGCAGTGAGGAGGACTGACTGAAAGTAACTAGTGTGTTTGTGTAACTGTCACTTGCTCTTGCACATTAGCTGTGTGTAATCAAGAGTCGACTTTGCTTCTTTCTACACTCTTACAATTCTTCAGCTCTTTAATCCAATCAGAGAGTCTCATCCCATGAGAAAACTTAATCTCACCAGATTTTTAGCTCACTGATGAATCAACCTTGAGCAACAACTGGATAACTGGATAACCCTTCTCCACCCTTCTGCTCTGCCCTCTTGTCCATATATAGGCACTTCTGGTTCCATAAAAACCAAGAGCATGATGAGCATAATGCCAAACTTAAGGCATCACAAACCACAGGTCACACATCGTGGTGGTGATATGTCGATCACGTCCAGTCTTCATACAGTCTGTGGTTCCTCTCCTCACTCCTTAGCATCATGCTGTCCACACACACTGACCTCACATACTGCTGATGTGTTTATAGGGCAACCAATTCCATGTGATGACAGGCAATAATCATACTGTACTGCATGTGTTTGTGCAGTGTGGTGTTTTGAGTCTTGTGTAACTCGGCCCTGGTGGTCCAGCTTTCAGCAGCAGAGAGACCTGGAGATTTAAAAAGGTTGGCCGACATGCTCTCCTTAAAACTCGTCCAGAGAAATGTTTGAACAGAAACGCCCGCCCTGCCTCTAATTACCTCAGTAAACACGTTCAAATCGAACTAAATCTGCCTTTTTTAAGTGGCCTGGATCCTTGCACAAGCACAGCAGCTGCTCTGATGGGAACACAGTCTAAATTTATGAGTCAGCCTGTGGGTCTATCTCAGAGGAATGTTTTTGTTAAGGCACTGTGGAGAAAGAAAGGAGGGGGCGGGGAGCTTCTCCTGTGACTCTATTAAGTATCTGCCTGGTCTTAACTCGGATCCCTCTGATCAACGGTGTTGCCAGTGTTGAAACAACGTCAGGGATGAGACGAGCTGCCATGTTAACTAAACACAGTGTTGGTTAGATTAGATTACAGCAGCGATGGGAGATAGCACAGCAGTCATCATCATTAGAGCTGAAGTCTGGCCTCAGCACTGCAGAGACTCCCCGGACAATTATTCCAGCAGTCGGCTGCAGCTACACAGAGTCAGCTCCTTCATGCTGCTATAAGCTCTAAATCTCACAGACACTCGGTGAAGAAAAGGTTTGTCTGACTCCAGAGTTAGAGTTAGAGTCTGGTTAACACGGCTGATGTCAGTGACTTTCAGACGTAGAGGATATCTGAGGGAGGGTTGCTCTCAAATGTCCTGAAGTTGTTTCCATATGGATACCAGTGATTGGAATTCCTCTGGTACAGCCTGAAATGTGGTATTGGTTACCTCAGTGTTTCCAAAACTGGGGGGTGTGACCTCTATGAGGGCCTTGGGTTATGATTGGCTAAAAACAATACACACCGGTGGCACTGCTAGCAAAGCATGGCTAGTTTTGTGAAAGGACTGCCTGGTGAATATAAGGCTGACGATGAGTCTGCACCAAACCACACAGCAACCAAAGCAACGACAGGAAGTTATGATGAGTCATATCCTGCCTTTAGCTTCAGCTACAATTTCTCTATCGGCACACACTGTACGGGGGGTGAATTTTTTTCTCACGTGACGGTTCAGAAGATATTAAACATAGCTGTTGGCTAGGAGTCTCAAACCCCGCCTCTTTACGTCACACTCATTCAGCTTCTCCAATATGGCTCCCGCCGTCTATTGGCTTCCAAACGGCACTCAGGAACAGATGGGTGATGTCACAGATACTACATCCATTATTTATACAGCCTATGGTTAGTCCCTAACGTTTACCATGCCTGGTCACCCCTACAAGGGTTAGCGCCCCAGTTTGGCCACCCAACTCTGCACAGTATGGCTCCGCCTCTGTGCAGAGTCACCTTGAATGCTTTTCTTTGTACATGTGTCCCTTTTGAGTTTTGGTATTTTCAAAAATACAGACAATATTTTGATTAAATTATAAAGATACAGGACCTTTCTTTTGCAAAGGGCGTGTTTTTTGGATGATGAGCAGCAAAATATTTGAATCTACGAAATGGGAATCATGCAGATAAAGTTAAGTTAAATATAAATAAACATAAAAACAACAATCTGACGTCCCCACGTCAAATCAAACATGCCTTTTTTCTCTTCAGCTGAACAGTATCCTAAATGTTATCACATATAGTGTGAATGTTTGTTTCACAGCGGACAATATGAGAATACATTCAGGGCAGTTATCACCTCAACATTGAAAACAAACTTGTGTGTTGCTGGAGGAGAGTTTAAAGTTAGCAAAATGTCTTAAGAGCCTTAAGCCATCGGTCAAACAGCTTCAACACACCCAGCTGTCTGTCAACTCACCTCCACTGCACCCTAAAGCCTGTTATTTCAAATGCTTAACCTTTTGTGTAGATGTGAGAGACCGGACACATGATGACACATGATGACAGCTTATATAGTTCTTCTCGGACAGTGTGTGTAGAGCTACGAGATGACCAACACAGCAAACCGCACACTGATAGATTCACTCAACAACAACCGAAGTCCACGCTCTGAATGGGAGATCTAACATCTCTCACAGTCAGCTCCTCTCTTTGTCTTTGTGACTGTGGTTTGTTTTACAGGACATATCGTAGACACACTGGTGTCGTTGCCCAAACCTGCAAGCAGGTTCTCTTTTTCAGACATCCATCTGACTTCATGCTTCCCGTTCATTACGGTCCCCATGGCTGCATTGTTGTGCTTTCTTCTTCAGTTAGCATGCTTCTTGAGAATCATCTAATTATCAGGCCTTTGCTCACTTTTGTGAGAAGGGCCCACAATCAGCAGTTACATTGAAGGGTGACCCACTTGGCTGTTAAAATGTATGCATTACTCTAGACCTTTATATTATAAAAAAAAGTGCATCATAATAACATTCAGCCCTGTATAGTTGTCATGAATAAGAAATGAGTATCAGTACCGGGCTGTAAAGATGTTTAATGCTTCTGTAAACATTAGGATGGGCATTTGAAGCCAAAATACTATTCGATAATCATTGGCATCCATTCGACGATTATTCGAATAACATGTCTAAAGTTTATTGCTCAAAAAAACACTTTGAAATCAGATTTTGGTCTGCCTGAAAACCCCTCTTTTTCAGCCCTTCTCAGAACAGGCTGTTTTCTGTGTCTGTGCCTTTAAATGAGAATGAGCTCTCTGACCACGCCCCCTCAGGAAGTGGATGTGGCCTCGGCTGTCCAGCACTGCTCACAGACCAGCGTTACTTCAACCCTCTGAATTTGATCCAGAATCTGATCCTGACGGAGAGGCGCCTGCAGCATGACCTTTCTGAACCATTGGACACAGATTTAGTGTTTCTTGTTGTTTTATTTGTCAGTATGTCGACGTGTGTCTTGGTACACAGCGACGAACATGTAGCTATGTGGCTATGCTAACTAGCGCTAGCACTTTTCCATGAAAAATAAAAATCATCCACTAGATCTTCAAATCTGCAGACGTGGGGAGTAAAACCGACCTTTGTGTTTATTAAGACAGCCTACAACTAGCATGCCTCCCTCCTAAGCTCCTTGTTAGCACACACGTGTGCAGGTAATGAAAAACAGAGGAGGAGTTGAGTTGTATTTTATACAGTCTATGGGCTGAACAAGCTCCGAGCTCTGACTTCTGGCGTTGTGGCGTGTGGAAAAACACTGAAAACTGAAACGGCTGGTTTCACACACATTTACAGAAAGGTGGAGAAATCAGAACAGGGGCAGAATGGATTCTTTTCATTTTCAGGGGGTTTGTAGACATGCCAGGGACACATATTTCAGGTAGAGAACCATTAAAAAGTCGATTTTGCATGATATGTCACCTTTAAGGGAGATTCCTCTGCTTTCGTAGACAGCCTCTATTGAACATTTGATTTTGATTGAATGGCTTACTGCTTGGACTGTACTGGAGTCTTGATATTGGTGGTAGTTTGGTTGGTCTAAAAAATCTAAAAATCCTGCATTTCATATGAGAAGTGGTTATAAATGGAGACACAGAATCAAAAAGTCAACCATGATGTGATGGCTTCTTCACAGCTCATAACACTGCAAAAATGATGAAGGTATTCAGAGACAAGCAGATATGATGAGTTCATTACTTGAGTCAGGTTTTCACTGAATCCCATCAGACATGTGCAGTATGTACATGCGTAAGGCCCAGCATAGCTGTTATCAAACCTGAGAACAGTATGTGCTGCTTCATGTGTCTGACTGTAAGTTCACTAAAGAGCGAAAATCAAACCGTCCGTGCTTTGTGTGTTTGCTGTGAGGACTCTCTCTTTCTCTCCCTGCCTTTAAGTGTTGTTTGTGGGTGGAGGTGCTTCATTACATCAAGTTACACACTGTATGAATGGGACTTCAGACAAGCATGGATGGATCGATTGGTCGTCCTTGAATACTTGAGAACTTCTCTTTAAAGACGTTCACACAATCAGTCCCCAGAGCTCTGCGCTTAAAGACAACCCTCTCATAGTCAACGGACACGCGCTCAAGTTTTACTGAGCGTGCACTTTGCAGGACATTCAGTGCTTCATCAGGGATGATCTCAGCTGGGAGGTGGATGTTCGCTGGAAACACTGAAACCTTTGCGGACGAACACTTAACTCAGACTGTGAAATCATCTTTGAGTGCATCTCCTGTTGTCCTTAGTCGTTTGAGCTGAATGAGGTCTTTGATTCGCCTCAGATGTTCGACTCGGTCTGCTCCTCATGTGATCGCGCTGAGTGACTCCTCTAGAGGAAGCTTGTGATCTGTTTGACAGCAGCTGCTTTACAGTGGTTGCTTTGAAACAGTCTTACCAGATGGATGCGACCAGGGATCAGGCTTCAGCTGAGACATTGTCATGAGTTAGGATTGTCTCAAATGTAAGAGAATAATATGACACAATTTTAAAACAGGAAGTCTCTTAAAGAGCAGGATGCCTTTTTCAGGAAAGACCAGCATATGGAAGTAAACCTTTAATACACAGACTTTACAGACAACTATCATACACTTTCACATCCATCCATACATCTTCTTCCGCTTATCCGGGTCCGGGTCATGGGGGCAGCAGTCTCAGCAGGGAAGCCCAGACACTCCTCTCCCCGGCCACTTCCACCAGCTCTTCTGGGAGGATACCGCGGTGCTCCCAGGCCAGCTGAGAGACATAATCTCGCCAGCGTGTCCTGGGTCTTCCCCGTGGCCTCCTCCCAGAAGGACATGCCCAAAAAACCTCCCCAGGGAGACGCCCGGGAGGCATCCTGACCAGATGTCCGAACCACCTCATCTGGCTCCTCTTGATGCGGAGGAACAGCGGCTCTACTTTGAGACTCTCCCGGATGTCTGAGCTCCTGACCCTATCTCTAAGGCCGAGCCCAGCCACCCTGCAGAGAAAGCTCATTTCGGCCTCTTGTATTTGCGATCTTGTCCTTTTGGTCACTACCCACAGCTCGTGACCATAGGTGAGGGTTGGAACGTAGATTGACCGGTAAATTGAGAGCTTTGCCTTCTGGCTCAGCTCCCTCTTCACCACAACAGACCAGTACAGCGTCCGCATCACTGCAGACGCCGCCCCGTTCCGTCAATCCGTCAATCTCTCGCTCCCTCTTCCCCTCACTCGTGAACAAGACCCCAAGATACTTAAACTCCTCAGCTTGGGGCAAAGACTCCCCTCCGACCCGGAGAGGGCAAGCCACCCTTTTCTGACTTAGCACACTTTCACATGCATTTGATATAAAGTGCAGAGGTAAACCTTTGAGGTTAACAAGTTGAAGCAAAGTGTCAAATGTGACTTCATATTCTACTTGAGTTTGAAAGTTTTGAAACCACCATAAGCTGTCTGGCTAAACTGTTGGATACACTGCTCAACACTGCCCCCTTGGATATCTGGTGGTACTGTGAAAGACAAAAAACGCAGAAGTAGAGCATTAATGAACCTTTATCCAACGTTACTGTTTTTCATTTCTGGGGCAGAGGGTCAGAGCAGTCTGAGGCCTGGGGTCATGTTGCTGTGTCAAAGATCTTCACCAACAGTAATGCTCAATCATAAAGAAGCTAAAGGATGAATTAAATCATGCAACCTAGTGAAGTGTAGCTCTTCTATATTTCTTTGAGAAGGAGAAGTGAGTTTAAACTTTCACACAAACTCTCTTGTGTGTGGTCAGGATCATATGCAGCTGACTAAGATGGGTATCATATCGGTGTGTTTCTGTCTGCTGTGAGTAATGAGTCTGTCCTTACTGTTTACTGGTACAACAGCAACCATGCACTCATCCTGCAGCCCCTCCCACCTGAAAAGGGGAAGCTTTAGAGAGTGTGCTGATGTTAGGGAGGCAAAGTTCTCACGACATGAGTGTATTGTTGGGTAATCACCGTAGGGACTTTTTTATTGACCCTGAATAAGGTTTCATACTGTTTTAAGCATACGTGAGGCAGGAGACAATTGTTGCATTGGGAAAGTGATCATTGAGTGAACCTATTAAAGAACAGTTCTGGGTTTTACTCACTGACGGTCAGCGCTGGAGAAAGTTCAGGGCTTTAATGTTTGTGCAGAGTGATGATGCTTTCAAAGCAAAAGCACCATGCCAGTAAAGAGCTTAGTGAGGAGGACACATTTCTTACATCAGTGAGTGTCAGAGGGCTTTGTCTTTGCATCTCCGTTCTCCATCTCTTCTCACAGTCACCACCTCTGTACCATGAGCAGGTGCCTGCAGGAGTGAAGTGTGACAGTGAGGTCTGAGAGCTGCAGGCCGTCAGCTTGGCATCAAGGCACTTTAATCTGGGAGAGATTACATCATCCATTGTTGGATTATTTGTTGACCTCTATGACACAGAAGTGACTCAGTGGACACTCCTTGGTTGACGCCTTGAATGTCTCATTAAGTGTGAAACATTCAGGTGACTGAGTGTACTCACAGGACTGTCTCTATGCTGAGGCTGGACAACACAATCTGTCTGTTAAGATGTTCACTGTGTCGTATTGGATGATCACAGAGACATAAATCCGTGCTGTGTGACCTGATGACCTGACCATTCGTTACGACTGATGATGTCTGAAGGAAAGGGGGCGGGGCTACACCAATGCTTCTCTTTCCCAGTCTGTCATGGTCGTCCCTCCACAGGGGTGTTGTCGCCAGAGCTCGAAAAACGTTCCCTCTGTCTCATAATTTCTTGTTTTGCTTCCTCAATTTTTTTGATGACACTGATAACCAGAAAGAAAAATCAAACCTGCTGGACTTTCTGATGAGGTTGTGATGTGTCCCAGACGTGGCCTTGATTGTTGTCACTATCGATTTTTGGGGCAGGTGGGTCCAGAACATAGACTGTGTAAAAAAATGACGTAGTATCTGTGATGTCACCCGTATGTTTATGAAGCCTGTCGTTGCCGGGTGCCATATTGGAAATGCTGAACACAACCAAACTTAATCTAAGCTAGTGTGAGTTAAAGAGGTGGGCCTTGAGCCTCTTTGCTAACAGCTACAGGGTGCCCCCCTGTCAATCAAGTCAGGCATGTCCTTATTTGGGCAAAACTCGTAAGTGTAATATTTTAGAAAATACTGAGTTATAAAAAAACGTTCTGGTGTTTCTGCAGCCAGCCTCTAGTGCACGCTTGATGAACTGCAGTTTGTAACACTTCTGCATGGGCTTCATCTTTCAAGACCGGAGGTTGCCGCTTGGTCCAGGAACATATGTCTGCCGGGTCAGACTTTAACCTGGCTTAAAGGGTGCAGTCTAACCTCTGCATTAGTCACCAGGATGTTTATTATTACAGCGTGCAAAGTGGCACATTCTCTGAGTATTTCCCTTTTCACTCCAAGCTTCACTCCTGATGTTTCCTCCCTAATGCTGTAACAGAGGCATTCATTATGAACCCTCTGCATCAACCCTCAGAGCGTTTCTGAACCACAGCCACGCAGACCGCAGGGGATCAAATCTGTCACTTAACCTCGACTGTGGTCGATACAGTTTCACATATTTACCATCAAGTCTGAATGAAATCCTGTCATAGCTGTTCCTGTGTGCTGCCAAAACCGTTTTATTTCTTTTATTTTTCAAATATTTCATGGGTGTTTTTCTCAATTCGACTTGACATCTATCCTCAGGAATTCAAAAAGAAGGCACAGCACCTGACTGAAAAGGCAGCTGCATGAAACAAGGAGTCAGGACTTCTCTGTGCTGCTTTCACACATGCACAGAACTCCTAAAAAGCATCCCAAAACTTTCACAACGAGCTGCATGAGTGAACAAAATCTGACAAATTTCTCTTTGTCCTGCAAGCCTGGTGAGCGGTGCAAGCCCAGAAGAGAAAAGATGAATAGAAACATTCAGGTTGAAGGAAGAGTAATGTTTTTAAGAGAAGGAACAGAGGTAACGATAGTTTCATGGTCATGATTTGTAGTATTGCAGAGATACCCACTTAATGTAGTCTGTAGAGAGCTACCATGTTTCCTCAAAGTTATCAGAGACTCCATGCTTTATAAATCATACTTCTACGGTGGACGAGGACTCTTCTAGAGGTCTATCTCCTCTTTGCCTGTTAGTAGGTGTCACTCTTATCTGGTTGGACTGTCGTTTTGAGAATATCCAAGGTCTTTAAAGGAAACCTTTATCTTTGAATCAAATCACACAGGGCTGCATGACTACATACACTTTATGAACCCTCTTTCCTCTAAAAGGAAGAATTAAAAAGGAGGTATGAAGTGACTTTTCTTCCTCTCTGTCTATTTTTGGATGGAAACATTTATGCAGAACTTTCTCCGATTATTGATCCATCCAACAGAAGCAGGATGGAACAAGTTAGACAGATTTTCCATCCTTAACTTTAATTTGATCCAGATTCTCCCACAATAAGCAAACCCTCCCAAGATCCCAGTGTAACTAATGTCTGAATTACAGCTGCTGCATTGATGTTTGAGCTGATCTTTGCTTTTGGTTTTGAGAGAATTTTAATGACCAAACATCTCTATGTCCTTGTTTACTGTAAAACACACAGTGATGAGAAGCAGACGTACTGTAGCCACCATGATATCACCCAAAGGTTTATGTTTTATGCTTTTTGATGCCCTGAGTTTGAATTTCCCCCAAATGCTGTTTTAAGTTCCTGCAGTCTTGTTTTTGGAGCCAGATCTGATCATTTTGGACGAAAGGGAGGGGGCTGTTTCATGCCAGAGGTTATTTAATGCTTGGTTTTAATTACTTTTCACTGCATATTTAAGTTAGTTCTGTCAAGATACTGGCCAATAAATTACAGGACCACAAAGCGTTTTTAAAAAATGACACAGATGTCATAACTTACTTATCATCCAGCCGTCCACAGCAGCTTTGATCCCCTTGATCTGCACTGCTCCTGTATCTGTTAGGAATGCACCGATTCGAACCTGGTATCGGATAGCGGCCAGATCGGACTCAAAAAGCTAGATCGGATATCCGTGACAAGGGGCTGATATATAGTGCCGATCCAAATGGCAGATCTTGAAATAAAATCTTGGTTCACCTCAAACTTCCTCAAATTAAACAGCAATAAAACTGAACTTCTTCTAATTGGCACAAAATCTACATTAAACAAACTCCATAATTTCTCTATTCCCATCGACAACTCGCCCCTCTTCCCCTCCCCTCAGGTTAAGAGTCTGGGTGTCATCCTCGACAGCACCCTCTCCTTCACCTCCCATATCAACCACGTCACCCGGTCCGCCTACTTTCACCTCCGCAATATTAACCGTCTCCGTCCTTCACTCACTCCCCACTCCACTGCCATTCTTGTTCACACCCTCGTCACCTCCCGTTTGGACTATTGCAACTCCCTTCTGTTTGGTCTCCCCCACAAAACCCTCCATAAACTTCAACTGGTTCCAAATTCAGCCGCCCGTATCATCACACGCACCGCCTCCATCCACCACATCACACCCATCCTGCAACAGCTCCACTGGCTCCCCATCACACACCGGATCAACTACAAAATACTTCTCCTCACCTTCAAATCAATACACAACCTCGCCCCTCCATATCTCTCTGACCTCCTCCATACTGCCACACCCGTCCGCACCCTCAGATCCTCCTCCTCCATCCACCTCACTGTCCCCCCTGCTTGCCTTGTTACCATGGGGAGCAGAGCCTTCAGCCGCTCTGGAACTCTCTCCCACCTGACCTCCGCGACACTGACTCACTCCCACATTTTAAATCCAAACTCCAAACTCATCTGTTTAAACTGGCTTACTCCATCTGACCACAACTCCTCTGTCCATTCACTTAAAACTTTTTAAATTGTGTTTTATTTACTGTTTGCTATTTAAACTCTGTTTGTTTTTAATGTTGTAAGGTGACCTTGAGTGCCAAGAAAGGCGCCTATAAATAAAATGCATTATTATTATTATTATTATTATTATTATTATTATTATTATTATTATTATTATTATTATCTATTCATCTCAGTTCTATGCTTTTCTGTGCTTACAACAGCCATGTGCGTCTCCTACGTCATCACCGCCTGCCGGTCTGGGCATTTTAGCCCGGAGGAGCATGATGGAGGATAACTACAGAGGCTCTGCAGTTTAGGTGGACACTGCTTATGCAAACAACTCCGCCGGGAACTTGCAACAGTTTTATTATTATTGGATTAATTGTTCTGGATCCTTGAAATAAAGAGATTCCACCCTCTGGTTTAGCACTTCGAATATTTTGGTTTACAAAATCAGAAAAGCCTGAAGTTGCCAAAACATGATTCTATCCTCACATTGAGGAATAGAGATTGTTAAATCAATACCAGGATCGGATCCGCTGATATCGGTATTGGTATCGGCAGATACCAAAGCCCAGGTATTGTCTGGTATCGGGACCTAAAAAGTAGGATCGGTGCATCCCTAGTATCTGTCCTGAAGAAGGTCTACTCTTTTGATTTTCACTTGCGTTGCAATCAAGAATCCTTCTCCACATGTGTTTAGAGTGTTGTGAAAAATCAGCAAGCAAGCAACAAAATCAGGTTTTGATAAATGAAGCCAATGTGAAAGTGCAAAAAACTGCAGTTCCTGCAAGAAAATCTAATGTGAAGAAGTGGTCGCTGCTTTAAATCTGAAGGAAGCCACACCCTAACAATGAACCTGCTTTGTTCTCTGTTATCACTCTTTGGTGGACCATAACCCACAAAATGAACATTTCATCATCTTTACACCTTTGATATTAACTTACTTTAATATGATTGATTCTTTCAGTCAACATTCTCCTGATGAGTTCATGCTCCCAATCTCTAGTTTCAAGTCTGGTTGTTAATTTTGTAAATGATGGGTTAATTTAGAGTCTAATAGACCATAAAACAGGGTACCATTAAGGCAGTGATGACCTGTGAGTGCAAGTCTCAACCATGGCAGCTAGGATAGAGATAGCCGGGTGTATCTACAGTCTCATCTAAGAGTGTTTACCTCTGGCTCCAAACAACCATGATGGAAGCAACCAAAAACTCTGAAAACTGTCTCCAAGTCTGCACGAGGTCATCTGTTGTCACTCCCAAAGTCCAGTTTGTTTGACTTGTGCAAGTGCTCCGTACCAAGCGTAAGTGCTGTATGCTTTCTTGGTCCAGGTACAGGTGAAAGAGGTGGGCTCACTGTTCATGCACGAGCCAAAGCAGGTTGACAATGTGGACATTACATATGGTGGTTGTGACCGTTCCTCTTGATGATAATTTTAAACAATGGCGGAAAAGTGTTTGTGCTGAAAAACAAAACTGAATGACTCAAAATAATCCACCGTGAGGCTGCAGTCGTGTGCTTTGTGTTGTTGCCTCTTGAGGCTGAGTTTCTTGTACACTAAGGATGCTCCAGGATGAAGTAAAGCCGTGTGTTACAAGTGTTGACGGTTGTACAATAGGTCTCCGTGCTCAGGCTCAAGTGGGCGTGGATCAGTGTGAGTTCAGGGCAGAGGGGGGACAGTCATGGTTTGGCCTGGTGTGGTCCACCATGCTGTCACGGTCTGAAAATGTCAGTCCACTTCATGAAATACAATTAAACCTTTTATTGTTTTTTTGTTTTTTTGTTTTTTTGTAGTAATCCACAGGAAATCAATGTGAGGTTGTTTTCTGTTCAGTGTGCTCATGTTGAGAAAATAAGCAACTTAAGACGTGATTGAATTAATCTGAATAGTTTTCGATGTTCTGCAGTGTTTTTTTAAATTAATCACTGAGGGAACAAAGCACCTTTTTGTTCCCCTGGATACAGTTTGCCCTGTCGGGGCCTGATTTTCCTCATTAGACTAACCCCATTACGTTCCTGGCAGTGTGACTGTTGGACATGTGTAAACATGGATTTGATTCTGAAACGGTTTTATTGTTCAGCTCTAATTTGATGATGGAAGCCTGGCACCATTCGGACACTCTACAGTTTACTGAATATAACGTCGGCGGGAGCCATATTGTTGCTGTTGAGTGATTGTCATGTAAAGAGGCGGGCTTTGAGCCTCCTGGCCAACAGCTACAGTGTTCCCGCCTGTCAATCAAGTCAGCTGTGCCTCTCATTGGAAGACTCGTAATCTCAATATCTTCAGAATTGCCGGGTTGGGAAAAAATGAACCCCCCATACAGTGTGTGCTGATCGAGAAATGAGCAATCCAGACTACACTCATTATTTGTACCAGGCTGTAAACATGTTTATATTTTTGGCCTTTTTGCCTTTATTTGATAGGACAGCTGTAGAGAGACAGGAAATGTGGGGACGAGAGAGCGGGGGAAGACATGCAGGAAATGGTCGACCAGCCGGGAATCGAACCGGCGACCCCTGCAACGAGGACTGTAGCCTCTGTATGTGGGATGCTTAGACCACTGGGCCACCAGCGCCCCAAGATCAGCTTTTTTTTTTAAAAGATTTTTAGACTGGAGGTTGCCGCTTGGTGGGGAATGAGACAGACTCCTTTCTGTAATCCAGCCTGAATCCAGACCTCTGCAGGGATCAGGATAATCCAGAGTTTTTTGGATCTAAGTTGAAACTTGCAATAACTTGCTGAGTGTTTTTCATCTTACCCCCTAAATTGAGCACGGTGTGACACGATGGGTCTCATTTATCATCAACAACTTCCCCTCTTCGTGAGATTTTCGAATAATTTATGGGCAGTTTTAAAAAGTGTGATTCTGCCTTTATCACGCAAACTCAGAAACAGGGCACATTGTGTCATACTTCACAAACCACAACCACCGAAGGAGAAAACAATCATTTCAAATATGCAACAAAAAATTTGATTTTTTTTATTTTTTACCCAAATGCCTTTGGCTAATTGGAAGCAGACTCCAGCATGTCAGAAGAATGTGCACACGCTGAGTGAGAGAGCAGAGGTTTCCACTGAAAAATATGTTTTACTGTGATGAACTCAGAGTTTTGTGATTCATTTACTGAGAGTGCTCATGCTGCTTTAACAATGAAATGTAGGTTTATTGTGCAGCTCTTTGGTGAACAAACACAGGCCCACTAATGCAAGTGTGCCCTTTAGAAGTGTCCTCATTATTATAAGTGAATAGCACGGCAGAGTTAAATGGGAAAATACCTCTTAAAGTCAATTTGACTCTCACTCTTTTCAGGGCCATTGAAACTTGTTTGGAGTTTCTCAATCTTTTCTGAATCACATTGATACAACCTTTTTTTTGCCATGTATGTTGACAGTTTACCTTAAAGCTGCAGCTTGAAACACAATGTGAGGCCCAGTCCACCTTCACTGTGTCATAGTGAAAGTGGTGGAAACATCCGTACACAGCATTTAAATACACAGAATCTAACAGTGCATCTACTGTCCTAACAGTGTGTGTGTTTCTGTGTGTGTTTCAGCTCGGACCGGGGAGGTGATGGGGGAGTTTGGGCGTCTGTATGAGCAGCAGTATGCAGTGGCTCTCTTCAACAAAGTCCGCTTTGACATCGAGGGAGGAGGCGGCCCACAACCCCAGCTGCTCCACCGCAAGGTAAGACCTCCTCTCCTCCGACTCTGTGCAACACTTCAGGATCCAAACTGTGTGTTTACTCAGCAGAAACAAGTATCCTGACTTTCTTTAGAAATGCACGGCTGTGTGAAGTCCAGATTTTGAGACTGTTGAAAATTGACGATTGGAATCAGTGAGATGAAAAACTGATATCAATATCACTTTTTAAAACAAGCAGAGGGCGCTGTCTGCCTTTGAGTCCTCATATTGGACATTGTTGCATCTCTTCTGCCTGGAGATGGACAGTGGCATACAGACACGGGGGCGGCAGGTGAAGATTTATCAGATGAGGATGAAACGCTAGGTGTTTCCAGAACAGAGATGATACCTGGGCACCTTTATTTCTTTCCTGGCAGATCCAGCACAAAACTAAAGATGTTTTGACTGCATTCATTCTACATCCAGTGTTAAGAAGTCACCTTGCTTTGGCTTGGTTTAAGAGTGTGGTTGAAAAGTTATGCCAGAAACTCCTGTGTACCCCATCAACCCCAAAAACCTCTGGAGCTCTTTCTTGGTGGTGGGTTCTGGATATTTGGTGTTAGCCATCTTCCTGTCTTAGAGCCTTAAGTCCCGGTCCCACCACACGACCAAGATACGTGGCTGTAGCCCTGGAAAATTCATATTCTGCGAAGTTAATGGTGAGTCATGCTTCAGCCAAACGATCAAACAACATACGGATACGCTTGAGATTGATTGCCAGGTATACACCGCACAACCTTTAAACCTCACACTACACGGTTCATCAGACACTGAAACGTTACGGTTGAATTCTTCAGGATTGTAAGGAGTCCAGCTGGCACTGAGTAAATAAATCTAACTGGGTTTTTAAGGATGACGACACAGCTCCTAAAAAAGATTTGTATTTTGACAACGTGTGCAACCTTTCCCTGCAGAAAATGACCATGCCGTGTGTTTTACATTCTGTCTCCCTCAGACTCCTCTGGAAAACAAGTCCATCTTCTCCGGCTCGCTCTTTCAGTACCTGGAGGAGAACAAGAAATGGAGGAACCGCTTCCTCTTCGTCCCAGACTCCTACAACATCAACTACTACGACAACAAAGCGGTGAGCTTAAAGGACGGACCACACGGTCTGTTTCTCATCATACCGGTCTGATTCTCTGTCTGACGTATTCCCTCTGCTCCCTCTCTGAACCAACAGTCCCATGACAGACGCCTCAATCCCAAAGGAACCATCAACTGTGCCGGGTACAAGGTGCTGACGTCGATGGATCAATACCTGGACCTGATCAGCAATAGTCTGCCAGGTGAGAAGAAGAAGGAGGAGGAGGAAGAGGGGGGAGTGTTCTTTTGTTCTTAAGTCTTTGTTTTTGAAGTCTGTGTACCTGTAACAAAAAGATCTGACTTCATTGTACTTCTGGAGTAAAGTGCTGAACATGTAAAGAGTTAAAAAGCTTCAGTGTCCGTGGGGCAGAGAGGCCCTCAGTCAGGCTCCTGCTTCACTAAATGTCAGAGTTAATCCTGTAAACATGAGAGCAGACTGGATGTGTGTAAACCTGCCAGAGTCTGCAGCTGCACGGTGGAACTGGCTGTGTGACTGTGTAAATCATAAGTGCAGAACTGGAAACAGTCGTGCTGTAACTCTGTGATAGCACAAGTCTGATGCATAACTCAGAACCTGTCCGTACGTTGAGTGAGGATTTTTTTTTTAAAGCTTAGTTTGTTCTCTGAGTTTTGGCCCTACGCCCACGTAAACGGAGCTTTAGGTCACTGAAAACGGAGGTTTTGGAAAACACCTGGAGACTTTCAAAGACTCTATTTTGTCTGTCTTCTTGGGGGCAGCTGGAACAGAAGATTTGTGAAATGCTGATGTCTTTACCTCAACTTGCAGATGGCACTCAATGTTTATGTGTATTGTGCATTCACTTCAAATGGCCGACTGCAGTTTATGTCTGTAAGGTGTACCTGCGCCTTTACCAGGTAACCTAACTTCATCATCAAACAGCGGTGCAAAGGAAAGTTAATATGTTACGCTCTGTAGTTTTTAATTCACCACTTCATACACGGTTTCATTCTCGACTGTTGTATTTGAGATGACAGACTGATTATCACATATGATCACCACCTACTGGCCTAGCATCTGTGCGTGGCTGTTTTCTACTGTTTCTGTGTTGTGTGAATCGAGAAATGTTCATTCATTCAAAACAACTTGAAGGTTGGAATGATCTTTCATTGCAGTTTGTGAAACATGACTAAGCAGAAGTTACCTCTGTATAAATCCTGAAGGTTTTAATGATGATTTAATAGTTAAAAGAAGAAGAAGGGAAAGTCTTTTTGCTGACCAGTTCAACTCTTAAAAATGTAGAGTCTGTACTCAGGAGGTCTGGATTTCAGTCTGAGAAGTGCTCTGGTTTCTTTTTGTAGTCTAAGTAGTATCGACCAATCAGATATCAGCAGGATTTGGTGTGTATAGGAAAAAGAGTGTGTGTGACACAGTCCTACTGTCTCTTCTTCAGGGCCACCAACCAAACCACAGCTGTGCCTTCCCTGAATTTGTTCAATGGTGCAATGATAGTTTCCTTGATCTCAATGTATTAAAAACAAAGGAAATCATCACAGATTTTAGAAAAATCAGCGTTGACCCTGTAACCAGCACAATCCACAGTGAAAAGTTACAAATAGTGCACTCATATAAGTATTTGGGCACCGTGTTCGATGCTAACTTGAAATTCAGTGAAAATGCTGACAGTATTGCTAAACAAGCAAACCAGAGGATCTACTTGCTGAGGAAACTCAACTCTTTCGGTGTCAGCAAAAATACTCTACGTTCCTTTTATCAGAGTTTTATTGAAAGTCTTCCTGCGTATTCCTTTTATATGTTGGTTTGGCTGTCTCTCTGTGGAAGACAAGAAGTGTCTGGATGACATCATCAGGCTGTGCTCCAAAGTCACTGGAGTCCAGTTTAAGGACCTCTGCTCCCTCTGGACAGTACGGGTGGTCAAGAAAGCGAACCAAATTTTGACCCAACTGGGAATTCTTGGCAGTGAATTCAAAACCATGCCCTCAGGTCGGCGGTACTATGTTCCAGTGAAGAAAACAAACCGCTATGCTAATTCTTTTATTCCTTCCGCCATAAGGCTGCTAAATGCACCATCCATCCATCCATCCATTTTCTTCCGCTTATCCGGGGTCGGGTCGCGGGGGTAGCAGGCCAAGCAAATTGACCCAGACATCCCTCTCCCCGGCGACACTTTCCAGCGCCTCCTGGGGAATCCCGAGGCGTTCCCAGACCAGGCGGGAGATATAATCCCTCCACCGCGTTCTGGGTCTACCCCGGGGCCTTCTCCCAGTTGGACGTGCCCGGAACACCTCTAAAGGGAGGCGTCCGGGAGGCATCCTATCAGATGCCCGAACCACCTCAGCTGACTCCTTTCGACGCGGAGGAGCAGCGGCTCTACTCCGAGCTCCCTCCGGATGTCCGAGCTCCTGACCCTATCTCTAAGGCCGAGCCCAGACACCCTTCGCAGGAAACTCATTTCAGACGCTTGTATCCGCGATCTTATCCTTTCGGTCATGACCCACAGCTCATGACCATAGGTGAGAGTTGGAACGTAGACCGACTGGTAAATCGAAAGCTTTACCTTCCGGCTCAGCTCCCTCTTCACCACAATGGTCCGATACAACGTCCGCATCACTGCTGACGCCGCACCAATCCGCCTGTGGATCTCACACTCCATTTTACCCCCACTCGCGAACAAGACCCCGAGATACTTAAACTCCCCCACTTGGAGCAAAGTCTCACTCCCCACCGAGAGAGAGCAATCCACCGTTTTCCGGCAGAGAACCATGGCTAAATGCACCAAAGACAGAATAAATCAGGAACTACCTAGCATCCCGCTTTGCTGTACGGTCACTAGTTGTGGTAGTTGCTGATGTCACAACCTGTTATTTATTTCCTTGTTTCCTTTACTGTATATTCTGTAATATGGACAGGTTGACTGTAAAACTGAATTGCCCTTCAGGGACTAATAAAGTATTCTGAATCTGAATCTGGAGAGAAAACCAAGGAGAAACACAATCCACTGTAATGACTGGATTTCTTTCTCTCTATAAGCAGATATCTTCATCAAGAGCAGCTAACAATCTGTTCGAGATCAAACATTTACACTGAGACACAGATCTGCTTGATGCTGTGTCACTAAAGACGATCAGCGTTTAGATTTCCTGACTTCCTGGAATGCATCAGAAATGATGGATCCCACCGCCATTCAACAAACAAACATTTGTAAAGTCTTTTCTTTATCGTGATATCAGCAGAAGTATCTTTTGCTGAAAGGCATTTTAAAATGAACAGTAATTCCATTTATACGTTTTTTAGCATTCAGAGCAAAGCTTTAGAGTTACTCTCTGTCCATATAAACACACATGGAAATCCTAATGGTGTAAACATTCAGAAACTCAAAGTATGCTGGTAAACACACTCAGATGAAGGCAGCTCTCTCACCAAAAAAGGGGTTGTTGTAATAACAGTTTACCTCCAGAAGAAGAACTGCAGAATGTAACTACACAACAACAAGGTCAGCAGAGTCTGTTATTAGTTCTTTATGGTGAGTTAATCTCTACTAGAACAGGTTGATGGTTGTTGTCGTCTGATGAAGGCACATGTCAGGATCATAGACTGTATAATAAATGAAAGTAGTATCTGTGACGTCACCCATCTGTTTCTGAAGCGCTATTTTGAAGCCGATCAAATGTTGAACTCAACCTAACTTCCGTTAAGCTAGTGTGAGGTGACACTAAGCTACAGTGTTCACGCCTGTCAGTCAAGTCAGCCGTGCCTCTCATTATGGAAAACTTGTAATCTTAATATCTTCAAAAAGACTAGTTTTTATTTTTCATCCTTCCTCATCAGTTTTCATCAGGGTAAATAACTTCATAAAAACCTTGATAATCCATCAGATGACTTGAAGGTGTCCTGTATTCACTGTGGGAGAGCTAAAACATCTCATGTTTTATTAACCTGAATGTGTTTGCATTATGTTTATGTGTTTCCAGGTGTGAAAGCCAAGGTGGGAAGTTCACCTTTCCTGAAGTGTGCGACTCAGTTCCCTCTGATCCTGTGGCACCCTTACGCTCGTCACTACTACTTCTGTGTGACAGCGGAGAAGGAGCAGCAGAAGTGGCACGCTGTCCTGCAGGACTGTGTCAGACACAGCAACGATGGTGAGTCCTGCATGCCCAGAACACCAGTACATGATGAGTCATGGATATTATGCATGACATGTTTTAGAATCGGTCATTTCACACTCAACATGTCAGCGGGCAAGACACTGACCTCCAGATTTCTCCAGGTGACATCATCATGTGATTGTGTGTGAATGGTGGGGGTTAACACTGATGGGCACATAGCACCCCGGCCTTACTGTATGAATGTGTAAATTTACCATTTGGCAGGACACACCATGCACATATATGTCGAGAAAGGGCCTCCCATCATGCTCTGGGGCAGGTTTCTGGGATAAGTTGGGACTTGAGTCTTCTGATTCAGTACGTGGCTGCCTGCAGCTTCATGGGAGGGGCTCAAAGTCCCCACAGGTGGTCTCTAAAGAAACTGAGGACATGTGGGTTTACACATGTTAGGCTGATTGTTTCATGCAGACACGTTTAGTCATAATAATTGAGGCCCAGACATCGATCGAGTCCCCTCAGCTAGGATCAGTGCCATAAGGCATATTTACTGAGCATTGGAAATCAAACTGTAACTGTCATGCACACTTTGGGAAAAGTCTCTCAGTTTGTGAAGAAGTCCCTGATGATGCAACAGCTCCTGTGATTCAGCAAGTCTCATCTTGCCTCACATGTTCTGCTTCTTCAGAGCAGGTTCTCTGCTGCACAGTTCTTCAACGAGCTCCCTTCAAATGTGGAGCCATGACAGAAATATTTTGTATGCCTCTGCACTCAGGTTTTGTTTAAACTGACCAAACATGGTGGATAAAAGCAGGGTGACCCTCTGCAGACGTCCTTCTCCAGAGTGGGAGTTCATTATTTTACAAAGTCAGCTGGCTTTGGACTTTGTAACAAACTCCTCAAAGAAAGCAGGATGCACAATCAGTCATGTTTGTACTGAGATTTCCAGCAGGCAGTTATATGCTCAAAAATGTGATTTCTGTTGGCCTGTGGAAAGCCTCTGCAATCAGTTTACTCTGAAGGCTGAGTTTCATCAAGAATTTCAAACTGTGGGACAAAACCTCTGAGTTTTGATGTGTGCCTGCGATTAACATAATTTGTATCATTATAGCAGTTTTTCCTCTGGAACATTTTCCAGGCACGGTGGTAAGGATATGAACAGATTGTGCGGCTGATCAATGATGCAGAGCGGTATAAGACTAAAACAGAAAGACAGTCTGTTTAGAAAATATGAAGAGTACAGATTAGAATATTGGACCAAAAATTCATATTCGTCAGAGATGTTGATGGTATGAGAAATGATCACAGTTTCATGATTATCATGGATATTATGCATTAATTTCACAACACGTTTGGAGGTACTCTGGTGTATTTTTATGAACCCGCTTGTCATGAAACTGTCTTTGTAAACAGGGACTTTTTGTATTTAAGGATAACTGTCTGTTACTACCTGGATGAATGGCACATTTCATATTCTAGAGCAGGCATGTCCAAAGTACGGCCCAGGGGCCAATTGCGGCCCAAGGTCCATTTATTTATGGCCCCAAGCTTCGATCTTAAATCGTGTTATTTATAGCAAAGAAATTAATCACCTTCTGAATTATCTGAACATTTGTAGTTTCTTTCAAGCACACAAACAAAACTAAAGTCAATCCAGAAACGTCTCAAAAAGCTTCATATGGACTACTTGTATAAAAGCCAAAGCACAGGGGATTCTGCAAGATGGTAATAAAGAAGAAACACAAGAACTCTTAAAGCTGACAGGTTTTCAAATTAATGTTTTTATCATGATGTGAAATCTGATAAATGTTCTTGATGAACACTAAAAGTTCAGAGACACAAAAGAGGACACAAGACAAGATCAAAATTATGAAATCGTACAGAAAAGGCAACATTTGGTGCATTCAAAAGTGTTCAGAACTCAGGAAAATAATTATGTTGTTATATAATGTCGTCTGCTGGTCAGAAAAGTCTTAAAAACAACATGAAAAAGAAGTGTGATGAAATCTAGATCGTGATCCTGCCATAGAAAAATAATGATACAATATTTTTCCCACATTGCCCGACCCTTATGAAAAACCTTTTCCTCCAGAAGAAGATAACGTTTGCTAATGTTTACATGGCTTGTGGAGAACTGAGGACTACCTAGTTACTGTTTTATTGAGAAAAAAAATAAAATATTGTTATTAAATAGATATTTCATTTATAACTTTTAGGATTCCTAAGTCTCAGTAGGAGCCACTGACCCTGAGGTATTCTGACAACAACATATGTGGCCCTCTTTGAAAAAAGTTTGGACACCCCTGTTCTAGAGGATTTGTAGTGTCATCATTCAGATGTTAGTCTGATGATGCTTGTGGAAAACAGAGGGAAGTGAACTTGTTCTGCTGAGCTGTACTCTCATTTTACAGAATCATGAATCATCAGATTTAAACATAATCAATCAATCAATCATTCAATCAGACTTTATGTATAACGCACTTTTCATACAATGACATTGTAACACAAAATGCTGTAAAACAAGTTAAAAAAATAACAAATAAAAGAATATAAAAAATAAAAAAGCCCCCCCCATCCTTATCCCAACCCCAGCCCAACCGCAAAACCAGCCCACAATCCTAAGGTTAAGACTATGATATATGCAAATAATAATAATAATAATAATAATAATAATAATAATAATAATAATAATAATAAATCGATAAATGGAAAATAAAACAGAAGTTGCTGAACGAATTGAGGAAACACTATCATGATATATTAACATTTCAGGTCCTGTGTCTTGTCCTCCGTCTCACGTCTGCAGCCGCTAAAGCTCCCAGATTGTGTTCATATTGTCCTTTCTCTAGTTTTCCTGTATACAGTCATTAAAAACTTAAATCAGTACTTCTTATGTTATTTCTGACTAATAATCCTATGAGTCCACGGTGAGCCTCAGAGATACAAAGTAAAGAGAGAGAGGTTTTCCCAAACTCTACTCACTTGTGACTTTGAATTCTCAGCTATGTGTGAATCTGACACAGTTGACCTTCATGTGTGTCTCTGGCTCTGGACTGTACGTGGAAGTTAGAGTAAATACCTGATGGCGTCATGCTGTGACATATTTACCTGGTTTCCATGGCGCTCAGCTCTGATAAGAGTGGTGTAAGAGTTAAGAGGAACCTGTCGGGTATAATGGAGCTTTGTTCTAACTTCACCTGTGCTGTTTACTCTAACAGAGGATTAAACAGACCTGTGCTTACATTCTCAGACACACACTCTGTGTCATTATCAGGTGTAAAAGTACACAAATGAACAAATAGGTGTTAGGGACCGTGTGTGGTGTGTGTTTGTACGGAGTAAAGATTAGCAGGTAGAACTCTGCAGAATGTTTTTATGTGAAGAAACAAACCAGAAGAACGGACGGAGCCGCAGTCTGCTCTGTTTCCTGAAATTTAAAGTGTGAATCAGGAATTTTATAGACTTCTGTTCCCTGTACCAGCCTCAATGTTGGAGCGTCACACGACATATCACAATGCTGTTACGCCAGTTTCAAAGGCATTAGGCTTTAAAGTCATCCACACTTTAAATTCTCACAATACCAGAGTTTTACTTCAGTCTGTAAACATCAAATGAAACCGATATTACAGCAGCACCAAAAGATGAACTCCTGGGCTCCAGTGTTTGCACGCTGCAAACAGCGCTGGTACAGAAACAGTCATGCATTTCCACATACCTACTTTTGACAAAAATTAAACTATAGATCTTGAACTACAGGAGTTTTATTCCCTCTGAATGATCATTCATAATCCAGAGGAAGTGTGTGGTGGTGTGTGTATCTGCAGAGATTCTACTGTCTCCCTGTATTTTCTCATTTTCTTGTTTTGGACACTTTATAGCTTCTGTCATTGTTTAGTGTTATGAAGCTCTGTGTCAGCTGTCTACAGGTCGGGTCTATACAAAGAGGGTCTGTTTAAAGTAAAAAGTCATGTTAGTTAATCTCAATATTTTGAACACTTTCTTTTTATTATAATTATTTACTTTTGCTATTAATACTTACATTACATTATTAATACAGCACAATTCAAATCAGAAGAATAATTTCGATACTTAATTCCAAAAACGATCAGATGCTTTAGATAGGTTACTAAGATAACTTTGTAACAGCGTACTTTTATTTCCCGTTTTGTATCCGTGCATTTACTTAAGTATGGCTTTCAGCTTTTCATCCAGAGCTGCAGACACCTGAGAACTCAACCTGAGTGCTGGGGTCCAGGTGTCACCGCCATCTCTCTCCTCTGCTCTGTACAAGCCAGTGTGTCTACAGGATGTTCACATCTTTATAAGACATCAAATTGACTTTAAAAAAACGTTGGTATTCGTTGACTTGTGAATTAGAACAGTTTGAGATGTGTTTGGACTTTGAGAGAGCTTCAGGTGTGACAGAGAGCAGAGCAGAGACACACAGTGTGCAGGATAAAAAGCGCAAACATAAGAAATCTGTCTCCTTTGCAATTTTGTGGATTTCTTGATCACATTTTTTTTTCTCTGTTACATGTTTACATTGCTTTCGCTGTTGACTTGTAAGGGTTATAAACCCAGTCAGAGCCCCACACAAACATGAACATGGAAATAGATAGATAGATAGATAGATAGATAGATAGATAGATGGATAGATAGATAGATAGATAGATAGATAGATAGATAGATAGATAGATAGACAGATAGATACTTTATTCATCCCCAACAGAGGAAATTCGGGTGTCCAGCAGCATACAGTGTGTGCCATACACAACCTAGCACTCTCAAAGTCAGGCAGTACGGTAAAAACATCAACAAGTCAAATTGAATAAAATAAGTTGAAAGCTACTATCAGTAGTATTAACTAATTGGACATTATCTCAGGGACGTTGTGATGTCATGAAGAGGCGTGATGAAGCCAAAAGATGGCATATGTCTTGTTGGAGCTGCAGATTTCTACTACCTTTTGATTAACCTAGAACTTGCAAAGAGCTGGAGCTGAGGAGGGGCTTAAGCCTCCTGGCAAACAGATTCAACATGGCCACCTGTCACTCAAATAAGATATCCCCCAATGCCTAATTATGCTGAAGTTTTAGCTTTAATATAATAAAAACAGATGTATTGGGGAGTAAAAATCCAGCAAATGCAGCAGGCTGTAAAAATGTTTAAATCTACTGTTAAATTGACTTTAAAGGTGACATATCACGCTTTTTTCATCAATATATATTGGTCTAAGAGGTCCCCAAAACATGTCTTTAAAGTTTATGCTCAAAAAAACACTTTGAAATCAGATTTTGGCATGCCTGAAAATCCCTCTTCTTCAGTCCTCCTCAGAACACTCTGTTTTCCCTCTGACCACGCCCCCTCAGGAAGTGGATGTGCCTCGGCTCTCCAGCACGTTGATCTAATGTTTACATGTTGGCTGAATATACACGGCTGCTCAGAGATCGCGTTACTTCAACCCTCTGAATCTGATCCAGAATCTGATCCTGACGGAGAGGCGCCTGTAGCAGGACCTTTCTGAAGGATTGGTCATAGATTTAGTGTTTCTTGTTGTTTTATTTATCAGTATGTAGACGTGTGTCTTGGGACACAGCTACGAACATGTGGCTATGTGGCTATGCTAACTAGCGCTAGCACTTATCCATGACAAATAGAAATCATCCACTAGATCTTCAAATCTGCAGACGTGGGGAGTAAAACCGACCTCTGCCAGAAAGGCAGCAGGACCTTTTATGAACGATTGGTCACAGATTTAGTGTTTCTTGTTGTTTTATTTGTCAGTATGTCGACGTTTGTCTTGGTACACAGCTACAGCTACAGCTATGAACATGTAGCTATGTGGCTATGCTAATTAGCGCTAGCACTTATCCATGATAAATAAAAATCATCCACTAGATCTTCAAATCTGCAGACGTGGGGAGTAAAACCGACCTTTGTGTTTATTAAGACAGCCTACAACTAGCATGCCTCCCTCCTTAGCTCCTTGTTAGCACACATTTGTGCAGGTAATGAAAAACGGAGGGGGGATTCAGTATTATTTTATACAGTCTATGGGCTGAACAAGCTCCGAGCTCTGACTCCGTGACAGACCGGATATTGTTGTTACGTAACAAAAACACGGAAGTCTGAAACGGCTCGTTTCACACACATTTACAGAAAGGTGAAGAAATCAAAACAGGGGCAGAATGGATTTTTTTCATTCTCGGGGGGTTTGTAGACATGCCAGGGACACATATTTCAGGTAAAGAACCATTAAAAAGTCAATTTTGCATGATATGTCACCTTTAATATGGGCTTTAATGGGGCTTCTTTGGCTTTTGAGGCCAGCCTCTAGTGGACACTCAAGAAACAGCAGTTTCCCCACTTATGTATTGGCTTTATTTTTCAACACAGGAGATTGCAGCTTATTACCTGCTGTGAAGTTGTGTTTTTATGTGCAGGGAGTCTACGTTCTGTCTATGTTGTCACTGCGCAGCAATGTGAAGCGTCCAGTAAACAGTCATAGAAAACGTGAAGGGACCAGTTCCACATCTCTGTTATTCCTCTGTTCTTAGTCTGTAATGCAACTTGTGCATTCTTCTGAGACGCCAGAAAGTCCTGAAGAAACACTGGCATTTTAGGCCTTTCAATAAAAGCAGTCTTCTGTGCGGCTGCTGATTTTCAGCTGCGAGTGTTTCACCTGCAAAGCATGAGCAGAGAGACGGATGGATGAAGCAAGGCTGCACGCAGACAAAGCTCCTTGGTTCATGTTGTGTGGAGTAGTCAACGTGCTTATGAGTGTGTGTTAGAGTGTAACGGCTGAAACAATCAGAGAACAACGTCTACTTTCTCTCCTTTCATAAGCAGTGCTGGCTAAACCACTTCCTCCACTGTTTGTTTGTTCATGAATGAATAAACCAGAATGTGTTACAGCTTGATGAACACAGTAACATGTGGTTGATAGTCGGTCCTAAACCACACTTTGATTCGGTGATTTGTTCAGGTTTCGTGAAGTCCTCCCACTCAAACTGATGCTGTTGATTCTGGTGCTCTCACAGTCGCTCTGTTAACAGGCTCAAGAAACATTTCCATGTTCTGAATCAGTGTTCAGTTTACACAAAATGTTTAACAGCTAATGCAGTGAGTCAGAGCTGCTCTTGGTGCCGTGTAACACTCTGGCATGTGTTTAGAAACCCGATGGCCAGAGGCAGTCATTGTATTTTACAACGCTGTCTAACAACAGCACATTGTTCACGTGTTGAAGTCTGCTCTCTGTTAGTCTCTTTAAACCCCTACAGTCAGTCTGTTTCTCTCACTGCTCTCACCTCTGTGTGTTTTCAGGGTTCTGTGAAATATTAACACAAAAAAAATAAACCCCAAAAGCAATTATTTGTTCAGCAGTTGTTCAGATTTCCTCCCCTCAGGAGCAGATTATTCAGCATGTCAGCCGTGGAGGGTATGCAGAAAGCCCTGTGTGAGGAACCTGAAAGAGGAAGCAGGAGTAATAGTTAACATGCCGGAGCTGTGACACGGTCCAGCTGCATGACGTATGTGCGGCTGAATGACTCCATATGTTCTCTGTGTGGCACACAGACAGTCCTGCAGTGACTCCCTCACAGCTCTGTTTAACACGTGTGGCTGCAGAGATCTCAACAAGTCATTCTGCTGCACACAGAGGGTGCAGTCAGTGGATTATGGTGCAATACAGGGCTGGGTTCACCTCTGGATAAAATAAGATCCGGACCTCTGTTGAGTAAAGACGGGTTGTGTAATCCTGTCTGAATGACTTCAAGATAACATCAAATAAGAACCAAACTTAGAAGGAAGCATTTAAAAATACTCCAAGGAACAACATCACAATAACCACAAATACTGCTGGAGGTACTGTACATTGCAGGTCAATCAATCTTTATTTATAAAGCGCCAAATCTCAACAAATGTTATCCGGAGACTCTTTTCAAACAGAGCAGGTCTAGACCGTACTCTATGTTCTATTATTAACAAAGACCTGACATCAAGACCGGATAAGATCCAGTCCCCTCTTACAGACAGGACTCAGTCTGATCTCATCTTAATCCACCATGAGCAGAGCACTTTGCAGCATTTAGCAAGTTACAGTGGCAAGGACAAACTTCCTTTCACAGGCAGAAACCTCCAGCAGATCCAGACTCATGTTAGACACACATCTGCTGAGACCAAGTTGGAGAGAGGGATCGAGGGAGATGAAAAGAGAGAGAGATGATAGTGGTGAGACGGATAGTAGTAGTTGTGGCAGCTGGAGTCTGGCACGTCTACGGCAGCAGGCCTTCTAAGGCAGAGATCCAAGGGAACCTATGAGAAAAGTGAGCTTAGGGACTCCAGAAAGGTCTATGGTTAGTAATTTTAAAGGGACAGGAAGAGTTTAAGTGATAGGGAGAGAGAGAAGAAAGAGGAGATCCCAGTGTGTTAGTTCCCCCAGCAGTCTAAAGGCTGGTTTATACTTCTGCGTCGCCCCTACGCCTCTTTTTCTCACACACGCAGCAGGAGTGCACGTGTGAGAAAAAGAGGCTTTGGTCTAAGCTGCATTAAAATGTAGTTTGACTTCATCTTGAATGAGTTTTAGAAGAAACCTCAGATCGATCCAGAGCGGGTGAATGATTTCCAGAGATGTGTTCAAAGAGAGCGACTGTTTCATGTTCAAAGAGGAGAGTGGAAATCCCAATTTTGGGTTGCTTGAAATCCCCTCATACCATCGGAGGCTGAGCCCAAATAATGACCCCCCACTTCCTGTCTCGGTCCAGTCGATGCCCTACCCGCCTCCCCCCATGCACTCAAACACACACACTCTCACACACACACATACACACTTCCGGGCTTTGTGAGAGTGGGTCTTTCTCACATTCTGTGCAATGTTTCAGAGTTTTCTTTATCACAGCTCAGCGTTAACAGGCTGCTCTGATTTAAAACACACTCTTATTTTCTTTGGAGGACGGAGGACTGGAGGAATTCAGAAAAGTTCCTTTTTTTAGATGTCCTCTCTTTCTCACACTCCGGCTGACTCCTGAGACTCTGCCAGTAAAGATTAGAGAGGGAAAGCCACTTCTTTGTCTAATTTAAGCGTCTTATTTTGGGATATTTGTGATGTTTCTACTTTATTTATTCTGTATTTTGTATGTAGGTACCTAGACCGAGAAAAAAAAGAGCTATAGTGAAAGTTACAGTAATCTGTTTAGTCGTAGGTTTGTTGCTGCGGTAACAGACAGAGATACAAAAACAAATAAATACAGAGCTGATGATGTCACGATTCAGCACGACTCATCATGTTGTGTTGAAATATTATATTTGACGTCAGACTACATTTTAAACTCCCCCATGTGAGAAAGTGCATGAATGTTCCAGTTTCAGACAGATGTTCTGACTCCTATAGCTGAAGCTACACACACACACACACACACACACACACACACACACACACACACACACACACACACACACACACACACACACACACACACACACACACACACACAGGCCGTTATGATCCCAGGTTTGTTCTTCATCTGTCCCATTCACGAGACAACACTAATGTCTACTTGGACTCAAAGATGAACCGTAGAGCGTAAAAACACTTATGTAATCTCAGTTTTTTAATTTTCATGCAGTGTCCCAACTTGAAAGGACAGACAATCAGACCAAAGGTGACTGGACTCCACTCAAATTAGCCAACATGTATCCTATTTTCCTCCTTTTATTTGATTTCCTTCATCTCAGAGTTTTTCAGAAACAGTTCTCACTAATCAGGTGAAAAAGACAAAGGAAAAACCTGCATCAAACACATGCAAATGCAACATAAGCACAGAGCAAGAAACCCACAAAGCAGCATCCAATTCAATTTAACTTAAACAACTGCCTATCATTGCTTTTTTACCACAATTAATATAAGTAATAAACCAATTCAACTATCAGGAGATCTGTCAAAAACAAAGTTATTTAAATAAATATATTTTGGTCCCAAAACTGGCAAAGAGATGGAGTTAAAGCTGGGGTTGGTAGTCAGATTTAGATACACTTTTTGTTATACTGATTAAAATGATCTTTATGTCCCGATGTCAATCAATACATAATGTGTTCCTAAAAAAAGAGTGGGAAAAGGCTGCTATCTACAGACGGAGTAAACCTGGGAAAACACCAACCAATCCCTGCCTTCAGGAGCCAAAATATGAAACCAATCAAATCCCATCCTGCCATTCTGCCTGCCTCCTGCAGAGCGTACATTTCATGTTTGTTTGTGTTTTTAACTTTCACTGTGAGAATGTTTTGGTGTTTTCTTACCGCTGAGTGAGACATGAGTTGACGTAGTGCAAAACACAAACGATGTGCTGAGGACCGGTTTTGAATCAGTCACGAATCAGCGGCGCTCGTGCGTGTGAGCGGGGGCGTCGTTTTGGGGGAGCTCCGAGGGTTAGACGGTGGGGGTTAGACGGAGTCCTGAGGAAATGCTACATTCAAATTCATTCACCAATCCTAGCTTTAAGGCCATGACCTAGCCGCCTGGAAATCAACGACACCACACCCACCTGTCAGTCAAATCAGCCCCGTCTTTAATTACTCATTACTCGGAGGGCTCATTTATGCTCCTGTTACATATGCAATCAAGCAGTACGTCCACCAGAGGGCGCCATGTCAAAGATGACGCCTCAAAGAAGAAAAAAATTCAAGAGTTTATGACAGAGATACTGATAATGTATCTGTTAAGAATGAGGTATAATCAGAGGCAGTGTTGCAGGCTGCGATGGTCTGAGGATAAATACTTTTATTTCCCTCAGCCTGCTCACTGTATGACATGCTAAGTGAGCATTATATATCTGGAATGACTCAGGACTTTTTTATTTAAATGTTTGCTTGTTATTGTAGTTAATTTTTTATGTATACTGAATGATAGCGACTGTCAGATTGGTAGAAATGGTGTTTGTGACTGATACTCATAATTGATTCTTACACCGATGATACACCGATATTATCGGACGACCTCCATTTATTTCAAGAAAGCCATTAAAGTGAGAGTCAGCCAAAACCAAGACTCTGAAACTCAAGACACCACATGAATGTCATGTCATTTCCTTTACGTCTCTTCCATCGTGACATTTTAAAATATTGTGCTAAAAGATTGATGCTCATATTTTATTTAAAAATGGAAGCCATGCATGTTCAGCTTCTTACAAACCTCTATGTCAATAGTGCACTAAACAGCTAATAATCTCTCCTTGTGTCCAGGTTTGTCAGAGGATAATAAAGTCCAGACTCCCGCCTTCACTGATGCCGTACGATTCTACCGTCAGGCTCAAGGGCACTACGGCACCTGGGAGATGATGTGTGGGGTTAATTCACAGGTGAGTAAAACCCCTCTCTTCCTCTCCTCTGTCTTTTACTTCTGTCTGAATTGTTATAATGTCACACAGAGTATCAGGGATGAATGTCTCCATGTTTTTTTCTAGTGAAGCAGAAATCTGACCCTGTTGTTCTCTCTGTGAACGAGGGGTTTGTTTGGTTTCATCAGCACATCAAAAAACACTCACAAGATTCCTTCTTTAACTGGATTCCTCCTCTAACCTTGTTTCCAAACATGAAGAGACCGTTTACTGTCTGCCAAGTGTCCCCACTTCAGACCGGTTCATGCTCTCTGTGCCCTGCAGGCTGGTTTTATGTCTGTGTGAAGCGTCTCACAGGCGCATTGTGACTCAAGTTTCTAGGGAAGGGGAAAAAAAAGTTTGGGGAGTTTATCCTTTTTTTTTTTTTCGTGTAGATCCTGTCCAACCTGGTGATGGAGCGCCTCCTCACTGAGCTGAGGGAGCTCATCTCACCCCGCCTCAAAGGGAAGCTGCATGAGAGGCAGAGGAACTGGATGCTGGTAAGAAACGGCTTTGTCAACAGAAGATGTGCTTTATAATTTAATTTATTTTCCTCTCTTGCACACCTGTCTCATAATAAAGCTGTGGGAAAAGTTATTTAAACTTGAAACATGTCTGAGAAAGAAATCCTACACGGGTTCTGCTTTTATCTAAAGTGCCTCTTTTCTCCTTTGGCTGATGCTCTATGTCCTCGTGTTTGTTGTTCTCTGCAGATCAGCGATGCAGTGTACAGTCTGGTGCAGACTCAGTGTCAGGCTCAGTACGAGGCGGTGCTGCAGAAATGTGAGGCGGCTCGCTCGTCTCTGGAAGCTTCCATAAGAACAGACATGGACCAGATCATCACCTCCAAGGAGCACGTCACCAACAAGATCAAAGGTCAGCCTGAGAGCCTGTCTCATTTTGATTCACTGAAACACTCTGGGTCACAGATGAACTGTTTTGAAACAAGTTCTGAAACATTGCCTTGATGGTCTGTTTCACTAAAATATTCTTGATTTCAAAATGAAACATTAAGCCTGGAGTGAACTGCTCTAAGTTCAGGCCAGACAGAGCTCCTGCTACAGCTAGACTGAGGGCATGTTCTCAAATGACCCAAACCTGCATGTGCTGTAGATTTGAACAATCACAGGATGGTATCAGGGAATAAAAAAAAACAGGAGACAATTGGAATTTCATTTTAGGACAGATTTTTTTGGGGCATTTTTACTGTTATTCAAAAGACAGCTCAGGAGAGATACTTGGAGGAGAGAGTGGAGGTCAGACATTAGTGCTGCAGGATTTGGTGCATTCATCATACCTTTCTCTGTGCTGTCTCAGGTGACTTTAACTTTACAAGTTTTGCGCAGAACGTCTTTCTCTTCAGTGTAGTCATACCTGAATCCAAAATATTCTCATTTAGCAGTCGCTGTGAGGTTGGTCGCTTTGCATTCTGCACTCTGCACTCTGGATGGTTATGGGACCATACAAACATGCTTCATGCACAAACACATTTTCAGAGCATGTAGTGGGTGCAACTGAACAGATAGGAGAGGTTTCATCGCTGCAGACAAACATGCACATTTCTTATCTCACAGCCAGCGGTTATGTCATGCAGATTCCCACTTTCTGATTGCAATCAGAATATTCATGCAGCACTAGTAGACATGCAGCATGAAGGACTGTTACCTCTGTACACAGGCCCACGTTTTAACCCTTGTGCTAAACCAGAAGTGCAACGGTTCATTCTGAAATTCAGTAACATGTTCCACTCTCTCTCACAGGTGTTGTTCTCCCCAAGGCGGAGAAGCTGCTGAAGGTGAGCATCCAGCCGTACATCAGCTCCATCCTGGACGCCCTGATGGAGCCCACCAGCCGGGGATTCTCCGAGGTCAGAGACGTCTTCTTCAGAGAGCTGGTGGACATGAGCAAGAACACGCTCAACCAAGGCACCAAGGAGACTGTGGCACAGGTGAGGAGGTCAGAGATAGGGAACAAGGAGACTGTGGCACAAGTGAGGAGGTCAGAGATAGGGAACAAGGAGACTGTGGCACAGGTGAGGAGGTCAGAGATAGGGAGCAAGGAGACTGTGGCACAGGTGAGGAGGTCAGAGATAGGGAACAAGGAGACTGTGGCACAGGTGTGTAGGTCAGAGATAGGGAACAAAGAGACTATGGCACTGCTGAGGAGATTACAGATAGGGACCAAGGATACAAGGAAAAGTGTGCCCATTGTTGAATTTAACAGTATGGTTTATAGACTCATAGAATTAACAGTTATCTCTCCTCTTCCCTTGCTTCTACTCATCTTCTCCCTCCTTCCTTTTTTCTTACCTCTGTCTTTTTTCTCTTACTTCTTACGCACTTGTCCCACTCCTCCTCCTCATCCTCCTCCTCATCCTCTTTCTTATTTTACTTCTGCTTTACTTATTTTACTCATCCCTTTTCTCCTCTCGCTTCTTCTTTCTCACTGTTCTCTTTTTTTTTGTCTAATTCTTTTTCCTCTAATTCCTCCTCATGGCTTTCTATTCTTCATTCTCCACCTTTACTTCCTATTCCTTCTCATCTGTCCTCCCTCTACCTCATCCTTCCTTCCTACTTCATCTACTTCTCCTCCTCCCCCCACTTTCTTTCTCCTCCTCCATCCTCATCTCCCTTTTATTCCTCCTCTCTCTGGCCTTTTTTTTTCTTCTCCGTCCACCTTTTCTTTCGATATCTCCTTACTCCCATCCCCATCCACCTTTATTTCCTTCTCCTATTCCCCCACTCTTCTTCCCCCTCCCACCCTATTCCCCCTCACTTTTCCACAATCTCTCTCTTACTTTGTTCTTCTTCTTCTCCCCTCCTTCACCTCCTCGTCTTCCTCCCTGTTTCTTCTATTCCCCCCTTCTCCTCAATTTTCCACATTCTTCTTCATACTCCATTTTCTCCTTCCTTTCACTCCTCCTCCGTCTGGCCATCTCTTCTTCTTTATCAACATTTTCTTCCAATATCGTCTTCTACCTTTTCCTACTCCCCCTCCTCCGCACTTTAACTCACCCTGCCTTTCTTCCTTACTTTTCTATATTCTTCTTTTTCCTCCTCTCCCTTATACTGCCTCCTCCTGCTCCCCTCATCTCCACACCTTCCTCCTCCTTCTCCTCTTCCTCCTCCTCAGCACATGGAGAAGATCTCCATGCTGGCGTTCCATCCGGTGAAGATGCAGAGCTGCTATGAGAAGGTGGAGTCTCTGAGTCTGGAGGGTCTGCAGCAGAGGTTCGACGTCTCCAGCCCGTCAGTGTTCGTGCAGAGAGCTCAGATCCTCATGAGAGAGGTAACGCTCTCTCAATCAAACATTACGATGTCAAACTCTTTGAATGTTGAGGTCTGCTTCTCGCGGAGATAAGGTGTTTTGTTGAGTTGTATGTGAATAGCCTTGAGTCTGATTTTGCTTCAAACTCAGAAACAAAAGCAGAAAGCTCCTCTCAGTTTTACTGCGCTCCTTCACAATAAGAGCGTGACCGTTTGTTGAGGCAGGAAGTTAAAACACTCACAGCCAAACAAATCCAGCGAGAGAACCTTTCTTCTCCTTTTCAGACACATTTATTTGAGCCGGAGTACTTCCTGTTCAACAACTACTTCCTTTAAAACACGTTTGTGGTCACTGTATCAAAACTTGGAACATGGAAACTGATATTTTTACCCTTCGCTATTCATTCTTTGCACTTGAATCTGTTTGCTGATCAATAAATTAGACGTTAGAGAACATCAAACATAAAAAGATTTAAGATGAGGCAGTTGTGGGAATCTGTCAGTTTGTGTGAATTGTGGCACCCCCTGTGGACAAAGTATTAAGTATATGGTCACATTTAGAGCTCTGGTAATCTGGATTTGTTCATCTCTAAGAGCCTGTCCCTGGATCATGTCTATCAAATCCAGATTCACTCTGAAACACTGGCACAAGTGTGGGCTGGATTACCAAATCCGGACACAGATCCTACCTTTTGAACAACCGAGCCCAGGCGACTACAAGAGGTCAAGGTTCTGTGTTTTTAAAATAATCCCACCACTACAGTGTTTGTCCTCTCTTATTAATATCTTCTTATTTGAAGCTCAGAGTGTTAAAATACTCAAAAACTCCCCCTCAGGGATCCAAGAAGGGTTCTGGTATTCACCCCCCTTTCCTCAGAGGAATCACTTATCATGACCTCCTCTGTGGGGCCCGGGGCCAGGAGGGGGGTCTGCACTTTAACTCAAGGTCGTTCAGAGTTCAAGTTCTGTTTAAAAAAAACACAAAATCAAGCTGTGAAGCTGTTTCTCAAGTCTGACACTGTAAGAAGAAAAGAGTCCAAGTCCTTGTTCCTACTGAAACTGATCTCTGAAGAGTGACTGTCTGCAAAACCCTGTCTACACTGATCTGAAAGCCCTCCTTTTAAAGCAAAATACATTGTCCATCTTTCAGGGTTTAAAGATTGAGAATGGCTTTACTTGAAGGACGGTGTAAAAAAAAAAGGATGCAAAGCAAACAGGGAACTTTGTCCTTGAATGTCACAAAACATCTTTTATTGTTTAATAATTAACTTTGTATAGAATCAAAGAAATGAAATTCTAAAAGTGTAGACATTTTGATTCTGTTGAAAATTAAACTATGAAAGGTTTTTCACACTGAGCGGTAGAGTTTGGGTCAGACTTTCTTTCTGAAGTTAAATACACTACCAGTCAAAAGTTTGGACACACCTTCCCATTCAATGGGTTTCAATTATTTTAAATATTTTCAACATTGTAGATTAATACTGAAGACATCAACACTATGAAATAATCTGGTTTTGCCATAATATAGATTACAACAGTAGTCAAATAGGGCTATCCATTGTATACTAACCCTACCTCTGAACAACACAACTGATGGTCTCAAACACATTAAGAAGGGAAGTCATTCTACAAATGAACTCTTGACAAGGCTCATGTTCATTAGAAACCATTCCAGGAGACCACTTCATGAAGCAGACTGAGAGAGTGTGCAAAGCTGCATTGAAGGAAAAAGGGGGCTACTTTACAGAATCTAAAATATAAAACATATTCTGCTTTGTTTAACACTTTTTTGTTCATTAAATAATTCCATATATGTTCTTTCATAGTTTTGATGTCTTCATTATTAATCTGAAGTGTTTCAAAATAATTAAAATAAATACAAACCCTTGAATGAGAAGGTGTGTCCAAACTTTTGACTGGTAGTGTATTTGGGCTTTATTTAGAGAGGAGAGGACAGTGGATGGAGCAGGAACAGGGAGAGAGAGAGTGGGGAGTGACATGCAGGAAAGGGGCTGCAGGATGGAGGACTATTGCCTCTGTACATGGGACCCGGGGCTTAACCACAATGCCAAATCTGCGTCACCAGACTTTCTTTAGATGAGCTAAATGACCCGGTAGAGCTCATGTTGATGGTCTATCTTCTGTTTTGTTCTCCACCAGTCAGTTTCTCAAGAAAGTGTCCAAGCTGAGCGGTGACACACTTACTGTCAACAAATACCTCAAACAACCACACTGAAACAAACAAGAAATGTCCCTTTAATTCTAATAGCCCTCAGCTCAGGCTGGACAGCTTCCAGTGTTTATTAATCTGTACTCTTTCTTATATTTCCTCTCTGAGGTAATCACCTAAACTTACTGAGCTGTCAGTTTTCACTTCTGTATTTGTCTTTTTAAGCACATTACATGATGACTTCAGTGTTTCCTGTTTCTTTGGATCAGGATGTGACAGGGAGACCTAAAAGCAGCTGACACATAAAGATCTGTGTGGGAGACAGTCTCTGTATGGATTCATTGACTTATTACTGGATTATCAAACGTACAATGGTGCTGCAGAGTTATTCTGTAGTCCTGTTTAAACTAGTTCACACTGACCTGTTCTCGCTGTGTGGAGACCTGAGTCTGTTTTTGATATTAAAGCTGATGAATCCTAAAGCAGAAGAAGAAAGAGTAACCTGACTCGCTTGTGAGGAGGTTACACCACTGGCTCTGAAAGCTTTGTGCACAGCAGAACAGAGTGAGAGTGAGCGCCCTCTGCTGGTTGTTCAGTTACTCTGGAGAGCAAGTTTGCAGAGGGGATCTTTGTGCTCAGGCACATCAGGAGCACTGAATATTCACATTTTGAACACCTCGGTTTTTCCTCCATAATATATTGAAAACTGTTTGATCACGTTAACTCCAAATATCATACTCTTACTGGAGGAAGTCATATTTTTGTATTAATTGATACAAAACTATTCAAAAATGTCATCATCAAAAAAATTGTCCTCATCATAATTATCATCAGGGTCCATGGTCTCAGTTGTTCTGGGTCTTCAGTAGATTGTAGAGGCTGATTCTAGTCCTGCATACTTTAGAGTGCTGTGGGCAGAGATGAGCGGTGGTGGTGTTCAGTTTCAGGATCTCTCCCTCCTCGGTCTGTGTTTGTCCTCTGCAGAGCGGTGGAGGTCATTGTTGCAGAGGGCAGCACCTTCACAGGACGCTCTGTCCAGGAGACACCACTGGATGTGTTTGTATCCTCCCATGTGGCACTTTATGATGTTCATTTTGATGTTGTCCTAATAATCCTGGGCCACATAGTCCTGGTCTGGGTTTTTGATCCGTCCAGGCATTAGCATGACTACTGCTATGTGAACTAGGATTTTGGTCCTGGCCTCTTGTTTAAGTCTCTTTTAAAAAAGCCCCACTGCCACAGCTAGGCCGTCATCACCAAAACCAGGATTGACGTATTGTATGTTTGACCACAGTGTGTGTGATTTCTGTGTTTTCACAGCAAATGGACGATGCCGTATACACGTTCGAGCAGATCCTCCACCAGAGTCTGGAGTCTCAGGGTTCAGACGAGCTCTGTAAGACCATCCAGCGCTGCCAGGACAGAGTTATCAAGGTAACGAATACAAACAAACACACGCGCGCGCACACGCCAGCATAAGGCTCTTATGAAAATCGCAGAAGTTTAAAATGATGATTTTTCTGACCTAAAAGAAGCAAACATGATCACAAAGAATAAGATTGATGATTCCTATAATGTAAGTCGTAGGTGTTCAACGAGGCAATTTACAGCAGAGTGTAAAAACATCTTCTTTCACTCTTTCTGCAAAGATAAGAGGTATCACTTTGTCCACAGGGGGGTGCCAAAACCAACGCAAACAGAAAGACCCCCACAGAGGCTTTGATAAAAAATGTTATGAGTGACTTTTGCATTATGAAATGTTCTGTTATTAAATAAAAACATACCTGCAGAATAGGAAAAGAAGAGTGATAAATCCATGTACTTAATTTCAGTAAAAGTACCTGCAGGTTAAGCTTCCATCCATCCTCCATCTGCTTTCATCCGACTGTCTGGGGCAAGGTTTTAGTGGCAGCAAGATTGTGTCAAGTATCACGATGTAACCCCTAACCTCTCAAATGAGGCTAATTAAAGGAAAATTGTTCCAATGAAATACTTGTTAAAGTAATTTTTTTTTTTCTAATGTGTGTTTGTTTGGTTTAGAAATTTGACTACGACAGCAGCACGGTGAGGAAGCGCTTCTTCCGTGAGGCTCTCCTTCAGATCTTCATCCCCTACATGCTGAAGCAGCTCAGCCCCACCTGCTCCCCGGTCAGTCTCACAGCTCAGTCTCCAAAAACCTGGAAGACTGATGGAAATATATTCATTCATATTTCTCTTTAATCTGACTTTTTGTGTATTTAAAAAAAGAAAACATTGTTGGAAAATGTCTCTCTGAGTGGAAGCCAGATCCCATCCTGATAATAGGAACCAAATGTGCTCAGATACATATTGATGTGATCTGCTGAAGTGTTTGACTGTTGTTTTTTGTTGTTGTGCCTCTCAGGAGCTGCCGCGCTTCCAGGAGTTGATCTTTGAGGACTTTTCCAGATTCATCCTGGTGGAGAACATCTTCGAGGAGGTGGTGCTGCACTCCGTCATGAAGGACATCATGATGGGTCAGTCTTTGAATCCTGCTCTCTTATACTTTTATAACAGAGTGGATTTGTGTGCTGAAAATGTTTGTTCAGCAAAAACCATGAGCCCAAAGCTAACTTCAAAACAGTCCACTTATCAGGAACATGAAATTACCTTTTGGTAGTGCTGTAATAATCGAGGTCACAGTCTCAAGAGCAGCTTGGTCTGGAGTCAAACTTCTGAGATTCAATTCGGCATTCTGAGATCAAATTCTGAATTCTGAGATTAATGTCAGAGTATTGAGATTAAAGTTGGGATTCTGAGAACAATGTCTGAATTACGAGATTAAAGTTGGAATTCTGAGATTAAAGTCTTAATTATGAACTTAAAGTTGGAATTCTGAGATTAAAGTCTTAATTATGAACTTAAAGTTGGAATTCTGAGAATAAAAACAGAATTCTGAGATTGAATTCGGAATTCTGAGAACAATGTCAGAATTTTGAGATTAAAGTCGGGATTCTAAGATTAAAGTCATATTTTTGAGATCAAAGTTGGCATTCTAAAGTGATAGTCAAAATTCTGAGATTAAAGTTGGAATTCTGAGATTAAAGACTAAATTCTCAGATTAAAGTCTAACTTCTGATATCAATGTCTTAATTATGAATTTAAAGTCGGAATTCTGAGATTAAAGAGTAAATTCTGAGATGAAAGTCTGAATTCTGAGATTAAAGTCAGAATTCTGAGATATATGTCTGAATTCTGAGATTAAAGTCGGAATTTTGAGATTAAATACTAAATTATGAGATTTAAGTCTTATTTTTTAGATCAAAGTTGGCATTCTAAGATAAAAGTCAGAATTCTGAGATTAAAGTCTGAATTCTGAGATTGAGACCGAATTTTGAGATTAAAATCTACATTTTAGATTAAAGTAGAAATTCTGAAATTAAAGTCGGAATTCTTAATTTAAGGTCCAAATTTAAAAAGAATAAGTTAAAAGATAAAAAAGAAATGATTGTTCAGTGTAGTTAGTAAGAAATTCAAATTTAACTCATGGGATTGCAGAGGCTCAGTTCGGCTGTTAAGTATTGCCAGGTATCATTATCCAGAATACTGGATCAGAATCAACAGTTACATATAATATGTTTCAGGAAATTACGAGTCCCCTGAAAACACGATGATCACAAATACTGAAAATAATCAGTCACAGTTTTACACCTTAGAATTTTATATTTTGAATTAAAGCCATATTCATTCATTAGTTGTCATGTAGAGTCACATTTCAACATGTCTCTCCCGTCTCTCTCTGCAGCCGTGAAGGAGGCAGCCGTCCAGAGGAGACACAACCTCTACAGAGACAGCATCGTCCTCAGCAACAGCGACCCTAGCCTTCACCTGCTGGGAGAAAACCCCTCCATCGACTGGACCGGGGAGTACGGTGGAGCACAGGAGGAGTTAGACGGGGCCGGGGAGGAGTCTCAGGGTGATGCTGAGGGTGAAGGAGAGGGTGAGTGTGGCGCATCCCAGAAGAGAAGGAGGATGAAGCAGGTGGTGTCCATGATCCAGGTGGAAGGCTCTGGTGAGTCCTGCGTGGAGGTTCCAGGTGTGGATGACATCCCAGAGGAGGATGGAGAGGAGGAGGAGGAGAAGGATGGAGATGGGGAGGAGGAGAGCTCGGATGGAAAAGCTTCTCCTGAGCAGAATGGATCTGAGAGTCCCAAAGTTTCAGAGAAGTCTACGGAATTATCAAACGGTGCTGAGCTGAAGGAGGAAAAAGCCGAGCCTGAAGGTGAAGAAGTCAAACAGGAGGCTGAGACTCCTACAGAGAGCGTTTTAGCTACAGAGGAGAAATGTAAAGGAGCAGACAGCCAGCCAGCAGCAGTGGTGGAAGAGCAGCCATCGTGCAACCAGAAGGTGTCAGAGGAGGTCCTTCCACCACCTCCTCCTTCTGAGGAAACCCCATCCGGAGCTGCAGAACCAGCACCCGAGGCAACATCAGACTTTCCCCCGCCTCCACACGATGACAGCGGCTTCCAGTCTCCCTGCAGCGAAGGAGCCGAGGCGGAGGAGCAGGAGGAGCCTGCAGAGAAGCACCCTGAGGAGCCAGCTGCACCAGAACCAGAAAGTAAACCCAGTGACTCTGCGCCCACAGAGCAGTGATGAAATGATCCTGTCTGTTTTGACCTGAACTGAAACCTGCCCCTCTGGGTTTGTCGTTTTCCACAAAGATAAAGAACAAGGCTTCCAGATGTTTTTAGCAGTTTCCACAGTGAAGTAATCCCTCTCACCGAGCAGGGCTCAGGTGCTGTCCTCGTTGTTTTAGGATCTTCTGCTGAATGTTCCTGACCTTTCATTTCACGAGTTCCACAATTTCTCTTTTCTTCACCTGGTATGAAGGTGAGCACAACCTTGAGGTCTTAAAGGTGTTTTATAAGTGTGTGACAGGAACACCACAGTTTAGGTGGAGTTGGTTCAAAATAATGCAAATGGATTTAATTCTTCAGGCTCTCCTGTTTCTCTGATAACATCTTTGATTACGTCTCTTTTCTTTGTGTAAATATAATGTCCCCTAATAAAAACATACTATTAGTTATCATTGGACCTGACTGACGACAGAAAAAACTTTACTTTATGCTAATTATTTGTTAATCTTTTCGGTGTAGCGTCTCCAGACTCGACAACTTCTTTAGTGTTGGTGGGAATGACACTATTTTATCCAGTAACAAAGAAAGCTTGTGTATATTTTGTATAAATTCTTCCTTGGATCATCAAAAACAAACTTGTCCTTTTACATCATTTTATATCATTTCATCAATGTCCCCGCTGATTTCCACTCCCTCGGTTTTATTTATTATTTTGCACCCTGTCTCTTTTTTGAATAATGTCATTTTAGATGCATTTTACCTGTGTGTGATACGAATAACTGTTATTGATAATAAATCATTATTGATTAATTATTATAACTTTGTCTTGGTTGTCTCTGTTGTTCTTGTTGTTGTTGTTAGAGACCAAGCGGCTACCTCCAGCCGCGAGAATTGAAGCCAATGTGGAAGTGTTAAAAATTGCAGTTCATCAAGTGTCCACTTGAGGCTATCTCCGGAAGTACCAGAAACCACAAACACACCCATTCAAAAAAGCCGATCTTTACAGCAGAAATAAACATGTTTACAGCCTGGTACAAAAAAGGAGTGTAGTCTGGTGACAGTTGTGCTGGAGGCAATATTTAGAGGAAGTTCCTGCAGCACTGACTCAAACCTGCGCCCCGCTGGTCCAGGCTCCAAATAGTAACAACACTGATACTAACTTCCCTTCTATGCTAATAAAGAAAGTGATATTTCACAAGATCTGAAAAGACTATTTTAAATCCAGAGTGGGTTCCTGACATCACGTAAAACCACTAAACCTTGGTATGTGCTTCTTCTGTGAGTGTGGGTCTTTTAAGCAACACATGCTCAGACCTGTTTCCCCATGTCAGTAAACTCGACATATGTTAAGTTACTGATATATATATATATATTAGTTTGTCACACTGTTCAGTCTTTTCTGATTGAATCTGTCTCCTCAGATGTGAGGCACATCTGCTTAACCTCAGTTTATCTTTCTGTCACTAGAGGGCATCAGCACACAGTTCAAAGCCAGCATCCCTGATGGTGTGGGATCATCAGAGTCCATGGCATGGGTAGCTTACACATCTGTGAAGGCTCCATTAATGCTGAACAATATATACAGGTTTAGGAGCAACATATGCTGCCATCCAGACTGACGTCTTCAGGAAGACCTTACATATTTCAGCAAGACAACGCCAAAGCACATTCTGCACGTATTACAGCAGCATGACTCTGTAGTAGAAGAGTCCAGGTGCTAAACTGGCCTTCCTGCAGTCCTGACTCGTGGCTCATTGAAAAAATTTGGAGCATCATGAAACTAATAGTACGACAAAGGAGACCCTGAACTGTTGAGCAGCTGAAATCCTCTATCAGATAATAATGAGACATTTCACTGAACTCTCCTGGGTTCACAAAAGTTTACATTGTGTTGTTTAAAGATGAGCTGATGAACACAACAGTAAACATGCCCCTACGCCAAGTGTTTGAATTGGTTGCTAGGATCCAAATTAAAATGTGTAAATGTTTTTCATACAACAATACAACATTTCAGTTCCAACGTTTGATATGATGTCTTTGCATCATTTTCAATTGAATGTAGACTTTGGATTATTTGTGAACTATCAAATTCTGTTTTAACATTTCACACAGTGTCTTAGCTTTCTTGTAAGCTGCTGTATTTCAATTACTAAATTTAATTTTGAAGCTCCACCTCCCTTAGGACCTTTGACTATAGAAGAGGATTAGGGCTACTTAAAAAAAAAAAAAAGGTCACATTTTTGTGTTATTATTATCATTATCATTATTATTATTATTATTATTATTATTATTATTATTATTGTTATTATTATTATTATTATTATTATTATTATTATTATTATTATTATTATTATTGTTATTATTATTATTATTATTATTATTATTATTATTATTATTATTATTATTATCATTATTATTAAAAGTCAGAACTCTGAGATTAAGGTCCAATTTTTTTAATGATTATTATTGTAAGATTAAAGTCAGACTTCTGAAAAAAGGTCAGAATTCTGACTTGAATCTCAGAATAATTCAAAAAATTGGACCTTATTTTTTTATTTTTTTATAGTGGCCCTAATCCTCTTCCATACTTTGACAGACTTCATCCTCTGATATCTGCTGATACATCCAACCTAAGTCAGCATCCTGATATTTAATTCATCAATCAACATGCCTTTTCATTCTAAAACAGCATTTCTATAGGTTACCGAGCCTTTTACACTGGTTACTTCATCTGTATTATGTGTACATTGTATTTGTTGTATACTAGGTAGACTATTTTTCCATTTCAAGCTGAAACAGAATAGGGCTTCATAGTATTTGTGTGATTGCTGCAGTTTCCTCAAATTGTATCCTATCTAAAATCCACCAGAGGATATTTCCAGCATGTGGGTGGTCTCTGAGGGTTTACTCAGATTCCATCATTACCTCTTTAAACGGAGCCACTCGGTTTTACTTCTACTACTCAGCGATGACTCATTTTTTAAACAGTAGGTGTCACCTGAAGGCAGCGCTGCGTGCTGACGTCACAGCTTTGCGTGCCTCAGCTTCAACTCAGCAGAAGAAAACCACAGCCAGTGAGCCAGAGATCTGCGAGCATCCATATTTGCAGGTACCCGGCGGAGAGCAGACACCTTGCGGCAGAAACACAGAAGGAGTCCGGATCATCTCTGCTGCTGCTTCCATCATCTCCTGAGCTCAACTGTCCTGCTTTATCCTGTTTATTCTGAGTCCTCTCCTCCTCCTCCCCCTCTTCCTTGGACACCACGGGATGGGGGAATGATCTGCACCGACTCCCCCTCGTCTCCTCCTCCTCTTCCTCATCCTGCTGCTCCCTCGGTCGGTGTCCGTGTCTGTGCCCAGGATGCGGGCCCCGCTGCTCGGCCAGGCTGCAGTGTTTGCGGCCCTGTGTGCGCTGAGCACCTGCCTGACAGGTGAGAGCTGCAGCTGCTTACACACACACACGCACACACACACAGAGCACGCACACGCACATGCACAGGCTGGTGTTTTCAAGCTGCATCTTCTGTTCATAGTGCACAGTGTACCTTCGGGAAATGAAGCTGATGTGTTTGTGGTGCTGGTCAGAAGTCAGTCAGGACTTTAAAGTGACCTCAGATATTCATGCTCTCCTGTGGTTGCCTGGTTCTTTGTGCTGTCTTGTGTTTCCTGAGAGATCATAACCTTGTCTAAAATGACCTACATGCATTTCTCGGTGCTGTTTATCTCCTGTGGTAACAGTATGATGTGTTTCAGAGGGTTTCCTGCTATAGTGAACTCAGCACTGTGTGTAAAATGACCTTAACATGCATGATTGTGTTTTTGTAGATCTTCCCCTATCACCATTCAATGTGCTCACAGAATTAAACACATTAAATATTCAGAATACACATGTTTCACCCCAGTTATATTATCATCAGAACACAAGGGGCTTCATATTAGTTGAAATATTACAGAATGTGACAGAACAATATTTTCAAGATAACCAAGGGCTTAGTTTAATAGTTTTTATGTATTATTAGCCTACAGTAATTCCCCATAAATAAGTTGAATTTGAAATTGAATTTGTCTAACATAAGACAGGGGACATCTAGCAATCTCAATCCAGACAGACAATAACATACAGCTTCTCAAAATCAAACTTTATACTAAACCATTGTGACAGAAAGAACACAGGTTGGTAGCAAAATAATCTACAGATAAATTGAGGAAACTGCATTTAAGCCCTAAAAGCAATTTATATTGAAGCTAATACAATAACGCTTGCAGGTCTCGGTATTGGCTTTCACTGATGTTCACTAATCAGATCTTCAGAGATGTAATATTGTCCCCAAGAGGATACGTTCAAAAGTGTCCTTTCGTTTTAGGATTATTACCTCTGAAACTTTTGCATCTCATTATTATTTTATTTTGCAATTTTGGTGGAGTTTGATCCAAAACAAAGCAGAAACTTCCAGTGTTGAAGAATGAAGCTAATGCTAGAGTTTCTCAAGTGTCGACTTGAGGCTGTTTCCAAAAGACAAGGACCCCTCTTTGGGTTTCATGTCAAATATCCAACTGTAGGACAGATAGTAGTAATAATTAGTAATGTGCACATTTAGCTGACTAAATCACTAGAATTACTAGTCTGTAAAATAATACTAGTCTTTTTTATGACTGTAGGCACTAAATGTTGGTTGTATGTTGTGTCTAAGCTGTGTACCTTGTAGCGCAGCCCCCCTCCATTGGCTTGGGGCTGTAATGTCTGCCGCTATAACACTATAAAGCTCTACCACCTGGATGTAAACAAGCACAGATGACAGATGTAATCTCATAGTGCGGCGTGGTTTTTCATTATGTCGATCTAGTAAATGGAGATAAAGTTGTATGTGGGCTGTGTCTGGTTAAACTGACATATAACCACTCCCCCAGAGCAATGAGGAAACAGCACAGGCATGTGTGCATTAACCTGTAAGGAGGACTTAAGGCTAGTGGTGCTAGCTCTGTTAGTGTTAGCTACAATCTGTATTTTAATATGGTTTACCTGCAGACTCTGTGTTCCTGTAATTAGCCGTGTTAAATACATTGTGCTCAGTTTGGACTGATATCTGGGTGTTTTCTTAACTTGAGGCCGGGGAGTTAGTCTGGATTTAAATTTCAGTTTAAACAACCAGGAAATGAGACGCTTCAGAGCATCCCCAGAAATAAACATGTTTACAGCCTGGTCAGTCTATGTTGGTCATTTCTTAATTTGTTCACTGGTTGCATCCGTTAATGTAATCTGAGTCTAGGATTTCCATAATTGGAGCTGTGGCTGAGTTAACTCACAGGTGGGCACGTAGCTGTTTTCCAGAAGGCTTAAAGCTCAACCTCTTTGCCTGTGTTTAGGTTGATCAAAAGTATAGTTGTGTCAGCATTTCCAAAATGGCAGCTGCCGTCATTGGTCTAAGAATAAATAAAAAAACCTCTTCAGATGTTGAATGTTACGTCCATGTTTTGATCTGTGGACAAAACACACATTATGGTACATATTTTGGAAGGGAAACGTTTCCCTCTGGGAAATCTCTATTGATCTGTCAGTCTGAAATTATTTAAGATTTTATACGTAGATGACAAATTGACAGCATGATCAAATATTTTATTATCAAGCTGAAAATTATTAGATGATTCAAGAAATTGAATCAAGAGATTACTGAAGTGACCTCTGCTATGAAACTCTTCTGTAAACCTGGGTTACATGCAGGATTAACATCATCAGCGCCACCATGGGGAGTCATGATGTAGTGACGGGGATGAATCTGTACATTAATCTTACTGTCAGGTGAAATATCAATATTTGGCAATAGGAATAAAATGCAGATTGTTCAAATAATGGTGACGACATATTGCTGGATCGATATTTTGTAGAAATGATAGTCATGATACTAAATACATTTTTAATATTGAAAGCTCCAGCGTCTTCCCATGAAGAACATAACCAGGCTTTTCCCTCAGGTGACATGTGCTTTTGCATTCGTTTGGGAAAGCCTGTGTAGCAGAAATCACATGAGGCAGCAAAGGTTGTAGCAGTCTGACTCGGAGTCAGAGGGATGAATGGAAGGAAGAGGACGTGTTATTGTTGCAGTCATGTCCTCAGTTATCAGGTGAGGACGCTGACATGAGGCGTCAGCGCTGCTCTGTTTGTCCTCAGAAACACATTCCTGTTGTCAGAGCTGAAGAGTCCTCCATCTCTAACGTCACAGTTTATTCTGAGACACACTCAGGGGATTTTTTTTAGCGTGAATACAGCAGAACTGGGGTGTCACATCATTCTGCAGACATGCTGTTTCAACACCAGGAGCAGCGGAAAGATCACCATATGAGGCGATTTTGCCGGCCGTACTCAAACAGGAGAATCACATTTGTGAATACAAAGAGACACAACCTGATTATGCAGCGACAGCCCTAAATTTGCACATGTAATGAGGACCAGGACTTCAGTACATAAAAATAATTACCTAATTGGAGTGGTACATCAAAATCACAATTATTCCTGACGAATGTGTAAAACAACTTTGTGCTCTGTAAAGCTGCTGAATACATTTAAGTCACAATGAGGATAAAATCAAAAACAGTGAAAAATTTGCGACAACCATAGACTGTATAAATAATGGACGTAGTATTCGTGACATCACCCATCTGTTCCTGAGCGCTGTTTTGAAGCCGATTGTTGCCAAATTGGAAATGCTGAACTCAACCTAACTGCTGGTGAGCTAGTGTGAGGTAAAGAGGCGGGGTTTGAGCCTCCTCGGCAACAGCTATGTGTTCCCACCTCTCAATTAAGTCAGTCATGTCCTTAAATGGGCAAAACTTGTAATCTTAATTGCTTCTGGAAAACGTGCGTTAGAAAAAATGTCACCCCCTGTACAGTGTGTGCCGAAAGAGAAATTAGCTACGTGGACCCAAGACGTTTTTTTTAACCAGGCTGTATACATGTTTATTTCTGCTGTAAATATCGGCTTTTTTGAATTTGTATGTATGTAGTTTCCGGTACTTTCGCCAGTCCAGTGGACACTAGAGGAACTGCCATTTTTAACACTTCCACATTGGCTTCAATTCTCAGGTTGACGCTTTGTCTCTAACAACAACAACAACAGAGACCACCCAGACAAACTTATAATAATTAATCAATTATTATTTATTATCAATAACAGTTATTCGTATCACACACAGGTAAAATGCATCTAAAGTGACATTATTCAAAAAAGAGACAGGCTGCAAAATAATAAATAAAACTGAGGGAGTTGAAATCAGCGGGGACATTGATGAAATGATATAAAATGATGTAAAAGAACAAGTTTGTTTTTGGCGATCCAAAGAAGAATTTATACAAAATATACACAAGCTTTCTTTGTTACTAGATAAAATAGTGTCATTCCCACCAACACTAAAGAAGTTGTCTGGAGAGTCTGAAAATGTGCGTTAGAAGAAAATTCACCCCATACAGTGTGTGCCGATAGAGAAATTAGCTACGTGGACCCAAGACGTTTTTTGAACCAGGCTGTAAACATGTTTATATGTGCTGTAAATATTGGCTTTTGTGAATTTGGGTGTATGTGGTTTCCGGTGTTTCTGCATTGGTTTTGTGTAGAAAATTGGTGCTGCTTGCTGCCAGTGCAAAAAAAAAAAAAGACTGCTGTAAGTGGACACAGGCCCTTACTCTTTGATAAAAGGTGCATTGTTTCTTGAAACAGCAGCCCACTCGTCTCTTTAGAGGAGGAAGAAATAGTGCATTTTAATTAGGGATGCACACAAAACTTGGTCATTAAAAAGACTTTTATCACCGAAACAATATGGCCGTAACAGAATGTTGTGGTGACGCAAGCAAAAACTGCAGCCAGTACGCACTAGTCTGCATAAGGGCCAACATGTCTGCATTCATTATTCCTTTAATTGCAGCACTAAAGCGTCTTCTAAGCAAAGAGGTTGAGACGGACCACGGCGTCAAAACAATGAAGTACACTCTGTTTCACTGAGATCTATTCGAATCCTCTGCACTTCATCCCAACTGTACTTGATCCACGTTATAAAGATCATTACTTGGATGTGGGAATAAAGCAGCGTGCACGAGAAATGATCCAGGCCGCCATGGATGCGAAGTACCCGCTTGGAGACGGAGAAGGAGAACAGAGCACAGAAAAAAGGACTCTCTCTAAACCAGATGAGGGGCATGCACCCTGGTTGTCTGATATGTTCAATGAGATCCTTGATTTTAGTGAGGTTAGTACACAGTTAGAGCCATAAATGCAATGGTAGGGGAGACCGGGACAGTGTGTTCAAACTGCTATACAAACTAGCTTTGAGTGTCTGCTAATAAATGGCCTAGAACATGCCTGTGCAACACAAACAGAAAATGCATGGCTTAATCTCAAATCCAAGGAATGAAATGTTACAACTGTCCCCGGTCTCCCTACTAATTATTGGTAGGGATGCACCGATCTGATCCTGGTATCGGATATCGGCTAGATCGGACTCAAAAAGCTAGAATGGATATTGTTGACAAGGGGCTGATATATAGTGCCGATCCATATGACAGATCTATTCTTCTCAGTTCCATGCTTTTCTGTGTTTGCAACAGCTATGTACGTCATCAGCGCCGGCCGGTCTGTGCATTTTTGCCCGGTGGAGCATGATGGAGGATAACTACAGAGACTCTGCAGTTTAGGTGCACGCTTCTTTTGCTAACAACTCTGCCAGAAAAGTTTCACCGGATGGCAGTTGCACTGAAAAATATAATGGGAGCCCAAAGGAAGAAGTTTACGTGAGCTGTAGCCTACTGCAAAGAAGCAAGAAACCTTCTACAGGTTATTGGATTTAATTGTTCCGGATCCTTGAATTAAAGGGATTCCAGCCTCTGGTTTAGCACTTGGAACCCAGGTACAGTTCACCATCAAGTGAGAAAAGCCTGAAGTTGCCAAAACATGATTCTATCCTCACATTAAGGAATAGAGATTGTTAAATCAATACCAGGATTGGATCAGCTAGTATCGGTATCGGCAGATACCAAAGCCCAGGTATCGATATCGGTATCAGGACCTAAAAAGTAGGATCGGTGCATCCCTAATAATTGGCATAATCATTTATTTCGGTTTTTGGGTTTTCAGTCTTGGTTTCCTCATTTTCAGTTTTTTGTTTCAGCCAAGATTTTTCATTTCGGTGCATCCCCAGTTAATATGGAACTTTTGTCTTCAATGGATGAAACTCCGGGCAGCTGGAGGGTGTGTGTGTTATTGAATCAACATAATCTGCAGGATGTGTTCACTGTAATTAAACATGTCACCCTGTGCAGCAGCCCGGCTCTTTGATGTGTTTCAATCTGTTTTACACAGCTGCAGAGCTCTATGGCAACTGTCTCTGTGGGGAAGGTGGTTCCAGAAGAAAGGGCTTATATAACAGGTTAATATGTTCACAGGAAGATTGTTCAAAAATAACCTGGCTGCAAAACCTTTCATGATGGATTTGGGGCTTGTGAGTTCTCATCATACTGACAAACAGGAGAGTCTATATAGTTAAGTCTTGGTCATGCTTCGTAAAGATTCAGTTGTATTCTGTGAAGCAGGGTTTGAGGGGTGGAGGTTTGGGCCTCAGGGTTGGCTGTAGTCCCTGATGAGCTGAAGCCAGGCTTCCACGCAGGCTCTTAAACCACACATAACCCGATTAGGGTCTGTGTTTGTGTGAAGGGGCCACTACTGCTGCTGCTCGGCTCGGTCTCCAGGATGCTCTGTAAAGCTGCTCAACAAGATGGGGATGCTCTGCTCACCATCGGCCCCGTTTTCACAGGATGAGATTTGGCTGATTTTAAAAAGAAACATTAACAATTCATGTGTGGGAATGAAGTCTGTTACAAGCAGAGATTAAAAGAGATGAGGAGGCTGATGGGAAAAAATGTGGGATTTGGTTCTGTCGTCTTCAGGGTCTTTGCTGATTGTACATTTTAAAAGGAAAGTGTTGAGGCACAGATGGTTTATGTCTCTCTCAGTCTGTATTTTTCTGCTGTAGTTGCGTTCACTGTATTGGCTCAGTGCAAAGATTTAATACAGCTAATTCACTTAAAGCTCCCATACACTGGTACTCATGTGCCGACATGAGTATGAATCACTCCTCAGCTCAGTCCTGGTTAGCATTGACCTCTAAAACAATTGCAGTAATAAAAAAAATAAATCAGTTTATTATTCTTTTTAATGATGTATAATTACTTGACAGTCAGCAGCCAATTATCCTCCCAGCCACAGTGAGTTTGCCAGTTATTATATTGTTGTGCTGGAGCAGAAATAAAACCCTGTAACTGACTCCAGCCAGCAACCTGACATCTAGCTAAAGACTGCACAGACTCAATGAAGGATTGATACCTTGTTGTTTTAGTTCAAGCATGTAAATCTGTTTACAAATCCCAGAAGGCTCAGTTGACAAGTCAAAAGTTATTTACACTCATAATTAAAATGTCAGCCAGTTACTCTGAGTTTGAGCTACCACCTCCGAGTTAAGCATACAGGTGCAGCCAACCAGATGTCAGCAGGCAACCGCATCACAAAAGCCAGCAGGGCATTATTTTAGAGAGTGTGAATCACCACGAATATGTTGCTTGAATCTGAGGAAGGACCTCAGCTTGAGAAGAGTCATTACCGTCTTTAACAGGACCAGGTCCTGGTCAGAGCATATTGATTATATTGTATCCAACATGGGAAAGAGCATTGCGTTCACTGGGAAATGTTCTGCTTATGTTCCACAGTCTGTCATGATTGATGTTGTTTGGTCACTTGTGCTGTCACAGCTGGAGTACTGTCCAGTTATCTGGTCTAGCGCTGCTGAGAAGCACCTTACCTTGAACAGGAACTCCTGAAAAGTGCAAATTCTGTCACATTAATGAGGGATCACTGGACGGCAGTGAGAAATCAAACTGAATAACAGTGAATGGACATTTCGGAAATATATACACTCCTGTATATTTCTGAATGTGTAACAGCGCTGTCCTTTCAAATAATAGAAATTAACCCTTTATTTGACAGAATCCACACTTTGAAGCTGTCCCCTCCCTCTAAGTTTCGGTTTCAGAGCACTGCTTTCATCTGATTCCCAAATCAAGACACTGTTAAGAACTGCTTTACATTGTTAATAAGAAATGTGAATCATTATGGAATGAAATAATAATGGAATATTTAACATGTGTCTAAAATATGATTAAACACAATAAACTCTCAAAATTCAATGAATAATCAGGGATTAAAAAATGTGTTTGACAGCTCTGTAAGATACGTTAACTATTTCCAGTCCTACATAAAGCTGGCTTCATTACTTAAAGGTAACATATCATGCAAAATCAACTTTTTAATGGTTCTCTACCTGAAATATGTGTCCCTGGAATGTCTACAAACCCCCTCAAAATGAAAAGAAACCATTCTGCCACTGTTCTGATTTCTCCACCTTTCTGTAAATGTGTGCTGAAACCAGCCGTTTCAGTTTTCAGTGTTTTTCATACGTCACAACGCCATCCGGTCTGTCACGTAGGTCAGAGCTCGGAGCTTGTTCAGCCCATAGACTGTATAAAATACAACTCAACTCCTCCTCTGTTTTTCATTCCCTGCACACATGTGTGCTAACAAGGAGCTTAGGAGGGAGGCATGCTAGTTGTAGGCTGTCTTAATAAACACAAAGGTCGGTTTTACTCCCCACGTCTGCAGATTTGAAGATCTAGTGGAGGATTTTTATTTTTCATGGAAAAGTGCTAGCGCTAGTTAGCATAGCCACATAGCTACATGTTCGTCGCTGTGTACCAAGACACACGTCAACATACTGACAAATAAAACAACAAGAAACACAAAATCTGTGACCAATGGTTCAGAGAGGTCCTGCTGCAGGCGCCTCTCCGTCAGGATCAGATTCTGGATCAGATTCAGAGGGTTGAAGTAACTGTGAGCAGCCAACATGTAAACATTAAATCAACGTGCTGGACAGCTGAAGCCACATCCACTTCCTGAGGGGGCGTGGTCAGAGAGCTCATTCTCATTTAAAGGCACAGACACAGAAAACAGCCTGTTCTGAGCAGGGCTGAAAAAGGGCTCTACAGGCAGACCAAAATCTGATTTCAAAGTGTTTTTTTGAGCAATAAACTTTAAAGACATGTTTTGGGGACTTCTTAGACCAATATATTTTGATGAAAAATATACATAATATGTCACCTTTAAGTAAGAGTATAGATCCTCCTGGTCAAACATTACTCCAGTTCAAGTGAAAATTGTTCCATCAAACCTTTTTAAAATATCTCAACTAACTTCACCCCAGTTTCTGTATTAAACCAGCAAGCAGGCAGCAAGGTACACATTACTGAGCTAAACAAGGCTATTAGTGTGCAAGTCTTCATGAATAAGGTATTAGAGAGTTTGTGTGATTCTCTGAGCCCCTGTAGCAGCGGGAACACTGCAGCTGTTGGCTAGGATGCTCAAACCCGGCCTTTCTACCTTACACTAACTTTGGTTGTGTTTAGCATTACCAATATTGCTCCGGCCAACGATTTGCTTCTAGACAGCGCTATGGATCAGATGGGTGACGTCACGGATACTACTTTCATTAGTTATACTGTATGGATGGCACACACCGGCCCTGTGCAGCAGGTCTACCTGTGTCTTGTCATGTGTCGATGGATGTTCCTCGTGTTGCTGCAGAACTTCACTTTGTATCTGCATAACTTGCCCAACTCATGACGTCCTGGTGTGTGCAAAAATAGCTCCTATGTATTTTCTTGCCATGTGGATTTCTTAGCCTTGGTGCAGTGTGAGGCTGGCACGTGGATTGGTATAGTCAACTCAGCTCTCATGAACAGTGTGTCTCTCTTTCACTTTGCACGTGACTCACCTATTGCAAGGACAAACATAGAAGCCTGCATGTGTTTGAGTCTGCTACAAACTTTGTGAATGGAGTTGGATTTTCACGGCCTCCTGTAGAGCTGTGTCCGGTTGCGAACACATATTTCCATCACAGTGATGTGAACTCCCGTCTGTTTAACAAGTCCTCACCTTAGCAAAGAAGAAATGTGAGGAAAGAGTTGGATTAAATGTTCACAGAGGCTTGGTTCAGTTTGTCTGAAGTGATGCAAAGACGGGTTTGACATGAGTTGTACTTCATCATGTAACTGGTTTAACTGACAACAGTAAACAGATACCATGATCATTCAATAAGATACACATCATCATCCTTACAGTGAAACTCAGTGAGCTGTTATGAAGATGAGGAGTGACTCAGATACAGTCTGCTGATGATACTTTATCAACATGCTCTGACACACTTTAATACGTTTTCTATTTCGTCCTTTGAATAATATCCTAGCGTCTATTTCAGGAGCCCTTCCTGTGAACGTGGACCTGCAGCCACAGGTGATGGAGCTTCTTTATTTCTCTGAAGTGGATCAGGAATAGAAAACTCTATAATAAGAACTTCTTGTATAAGACTGAGTCACAGACTGGGATGAAAAGCAGATTTATCTTCTTCAGGTGATGCTCAACCTTAATCAAAATGATACGCTTCTGACGGGCGGACACAAAGGCAGCTAGGCTGACAAATAAAAGGTCTGATGTCTGACAACAGTATGGGTCTTACCCAACTGTCTCTCTACTGCCATTACAGATAAAGAAAATAAATCTAGGTCCATCATCTTTTCTGGTATTGGTTTGCAGTCACAGAGAATTAGCATTGCGTCCAAAACCACGGAGCTCTACATGTTTGCTCCAGTCCTTCATCACGACCCACAGAGGTGTTTTCTAAATCAGTGATCCCATGAAACCTGGGACACCAACACTCAAAATGTGGTTAACATCCTAAAACTGGTTGGTCAGATTCAGGCATCAGAACATCTTACCCTGGACATCCACCAGATATGTGTCTAGTCTGTCTCCGATCCACCGCGGTCTGGCTCCGTGCTTTCTCGTCCGTCAAAACCCAGCGCGTGCGTTTTCAGAACGCAGCACAGAGCAGGACCGCCGGACAGCTGGAGTCATGTGACCGAGGTTTCCCCGCTGTAATTACTGAATCAAGGATTCTCCTCCTCCTCTCCTCATCAATGTTGTCTTTCTGGTCCTCTGAGAACCTCTGACCTGTTGACTCCAGGCCTGGCTTCCCTCATCATGATGGTTTGTTGTTGTAGTTAAGTGAAATACGATCTGGTGATAACACAGAGTGTTTTATTCTGAAAATTAACCGGATGTTTTCATTTTGTTTTGGCGCCTGACTTCCTGTCCCGCTCCATCTGCTCTGTTGAGATTGATGCGTCGTGCTCCTGGAATGCAATGGAGCAGATCCAGCGGAAGTTAACACATTGACTAGAATAGAAATCAGATCTGCTGCCGTGACAGATCGGAGGTGGACCTGACGCGGATCTGGTGGAATTTAGTTGTTTGTGATTAGAGGTATGAAAAAATATCAATACATGAATATATCGCAATACTTTGACCTCCAATATAATATCGATATTTCAACTCTTAATAACGATATTTTTGTTATAATAAAAATTCACATTTTTGCAGAGTTGGAACTAAAATACAACTTCAGTATTTCAAAAACAATGAAGTGGAAAAGTTGTTTCCAATCATAATTCAATCTTAATTTGTCCTTTCAATTGTGAGTAGTATTGTGTGATTTACACCATCCCTATTTTTTCTTAGTTTACTGTGTAGAATATCTCAATATATCACAATATTGCGATATCGTGATATATCGTGATACCATCGTATCGTGACCCAAGTATCGTGATGCGTATTGTATCGTGAGGTTCTTGGCAATACTCACCCCTATCAGTGATGTTAACTTAAAGATTTTTGGGGGGCTAAGTAAGTAAGTATGAAACTTGTAGTATTAGTGTTAATTTGTGTTGTGATTTGTGTTCTCAGATGTGCCCTCGGGTACCTTGACTCCAGTTGACTTTCCGTCAGTCTTCTCATGGCATCAAGAACATTTGATTCAAAGCACTGTGTCGCCATAACCTGTAATGACGATAACTTAATAAAACAGGAAATGTTGCTGTTGTGCTAAAAGTGAGCCGACGGTGATGCCGTGTAACTAATGGTTCACTGTAGGGGGCGGTAGTGGTTCTTTATGCTGGTTGCTGCCCTCTGTAAAATGGAGGACAGATGAAGAAGAAGCAGAAGAAGCTACTGACCACAGTGGCTGTTTCCAAAACGGCCTGCTACATACTACTTACTAATGTAGTTGGCAGTAAGTATTGCCTACTACATACTGCGTTTGAATTTAGTATGTAGTATGACTGTTCTGTCCGATCTGTCATGCAGCATGCTGAGCCAGACTTCGCTGGATTTCCGGTTTCAGAAAGCGGAAGTAAACAACGGCGAAGCTGATAAATAAAATGCTTATTTAGCATCCATTTATGATTTAAAAAGTTAGGAAGACAGCACCCAAAAACGGATTTCCTCCAGTCAAAAAATGAGGAAAAAGAAAAAGCAGAACGAGCGCTATGCATTATGGGAAACAGTAAGCAAGGCAGACTGGTCCAATGCATACTGAGATATTTTCCTGTATCAGTAGACATCCGGGGAGTTTTGGCATACTGCAGATTTTGCTCTTGTTCACATACTACATACTACATACTGAATTTTGGACATATCAGTACGTACTGCTAGTATAGTAGGCGATTTCGGAAACAGCCAGTGTTTGGCTTCTACTGCAGGGTGAATCCTGTGGACAAAGCTGGCCAATTAATTTATTTCCTGCTTTTTTTCTTGAACATGAGCGAGAAGTGTTTTCTTTTTTTTGTTTGTTGATTTTTCTTTTCCTTTCAGAAACAAACAACACAGGCACAACTCCCTTAAAACAAACAAACATGACAAACAAAATATAAAACAAAACAAAACAAAACACTCAGCTCACAAATCCAGCAAACAATTGACATTTGAGAGGAGACTAGGACATCATCCTACAAACATATGTACATATATTTAGTCCTACACAAATCCCCTAACAAGAACAGAGGAAACGTTCACTCCAATATAGGACATAAAGGGCTCCCAAGTATTCTGAAATACATTGTCTTTAGAATGCAACACACAAGTTGCAAGTATTGTTTTCTGACGAATGACTCTCATCCAACAAGAGTCAAATGTAAGCCAAGCTGTGAAATACAGAAAGTGTATGCAACAGTCTTTGTAACAGTATGCTTTAAAGAGCATTGAGAACATTTAAGGACATTCAGACCAGCATTTAGAAAAGAGAGGAAGAAAGAATCATCATTTTCTTTGACCAAACACAGGACGGGAGGTTGCTAGGAAACTGTGACACTCTGAGAGAGTGTGTTTGACACTGAGGGAATGTCAGTGTTTCTCAAAGAGGAAAAAACACCTGCCATAATTCATTGTCTGTAATGCGCTACTCAGATTACCTTGATAAAGCTGCTCGGCTCTCACTTTTATTTGAATGTGGATGTGAAAGATCTCTGAATTCACAGGAGAGGTTTTCTTTTCATTGTTCGTGGCAACAAGTGATACACTACTGTATGTGTTCATGTTTTCTCTTAGGTATGTGGCTCTTCAAGCAGATCAAAAACAAACAACACAAAACATAACCATATCAAACAACTTAAACTACGAGCTAATCAAACCACACTGTCCAATGCAAAGCATGATGGGAAGAGATGCACCATGAGCCGTCGCTCCAATACTTGTCCAGACCAAGCGACCTCTGGCTACGAGAATTGAAGCCAATGCAGAAGTGTAAAAAACTGCACTTCCTTGAGTGTCCACTTGAGGCTGGCTCCAGATGTACCGGCGACCACATCCACACCAATTCAAAAAAGCCGATCTTTACAGCAGAAGTACACATGTTTACAGCTTTTTGTTTACATTTAGTACATGTGAACTCAGGGAAAGTGCACACTTTGGTATTAAAGTCTGTATCAGAGAGCTCACACACGTAATAATTTTACTCTTCACAAACTCAAATACTCTCACACTGACTGGGGTGCAGGTTTTGGATTGGACATTAGAGGATTTGAAATGTACAGTCATGACGTTTAGGCCCATACTTTACTTAGAATAACAGTTTGAACTCACAGACTTCATCTTATCTCTGATGTCGTGTTTCCAACCTTCACTCTCCTGTTTTTTCAGCTATAGTTTGCTGGAAGCATGAGGCACAGTCCCGTTGAACCAAGGGGTGAACTGGCTGCTATATGGGTAACTTGATCAATCCACTAATAGACCCCATTGTCAATTAACTTGAACACAATCAGTCTGTCAATGAAAGACAAACAGCTGCTGTGCAGAGGATTAACTATTACCTTGCTCCACTAATTCAGTAAAAATGGATACCTGAGCTTGTTTTCCCTTGTTCTCTAAATCCTTAAATGTTATTTATTCACATTTAACTGCATCCTATTACAATGTCAACAATTTTCAATGTGTTTCAGACTTTTAGCCCTGTGGTCTGTACTGTGTTTTTAGTTCCTCTCTTGTCCTCAGTTAGTTGACATGAGTCCTGGAAATATCTGTGGTCTGTGGCTGAGAGGAACAGGAGAGCTTTTTGTACCCGTGCATTCAGCTCTCTGTGTTGCAGTTGTAAAGCTTTGCATAGATTAGATTAGTCTCTGCTGTTGTAGTCTCAGAGGGCAGGCCGTTGTGTGTATGAGCGAGATGTGCACTTCAGTAGCTGCTTCAGAGAAGGTGTAATTTATAGTAGAAGCACTCATAAATATCATTTATAAACACATGCACCTGGATGAAGTGCTGCAAAGACAGAGGTCAGAAAGGCTCAGCGGTTTGAGATGAGATTTTAGATCTTAAATTCAGATTTTCAGAAGTATGTTAAAAATATTCTTATTTAATTTAATCTTATTTTAACTTATTTACTTCACACTTTTTAAAGTATGTGTAAACTTCAATCATTCTAGTTAAATCTGTTAGATTTTTAAAGTCAGTAATATTTTAGTTTTAGAGTTCAGATTTTCTGTAGTGTGCGCACGTTTTGAAGTTTTTGGTTAAATACAGAAGCTGTATTGTTTAACTCATTCACATTTTACATTTTTACAATTATGATTAAATTTTTTTACACATTCACATTTTAAATTTTTACAATTATGATTTCATTTTTTTAACACATTCACATTTTACTTTTTTTTTTTGGATGTGTTTAATTTTTAGTTTTCCCTGAGCATGTTTTCATTTTAAATATGCTTTTTTATATATATATTTTTGCCTTTCATTGGACAGGATCAAGCAGCCACCTCCGGTCTAAAACCATGAGTCCAATGCGGAAGTGTTAAAAACTGCAGTTCATCAAGGATCAGCTTGAGGCTGGCTCCGGAAGCACAGGAAACCACATACACAACGATTAGAAAAAAGACAATCTTTACAGCAGAAATAAACATGTTTACAGCCTGGTGCAAAAGACCAGTGTAGTCTGGATAGCTCATTTCTCGATCGGCACACACTGAAGGGGGGGTTGAATTATTTCATAACACAGCAATTTCGAAGATATTGAGATTACAAGTCTTCCAATGAGAGGCACAGCTGACTTGATTGACAGAAAGGAAAACTGTAGCTGTTGGCTAGGAGGCTCAAACTCCGCCTCTTTACGTCACACTAGCTCGACAGCAGTTATGTTGAGTTGAAAATTTCCAATATGGCTCCCGCTGAAGGATATTCATCACCGTTGTCAAACATCAATCAATCAATCAATCAATCAATCAATCAACCTTTATGTAATTAAAAAAAAACAAACACAAACAAGCAACAATGCATCACGAGTATCAAAGTCATTAAATAGGATAATTCTTTTTTTTTTTTTTTTGATTTGGATATAAAAACAATTAAAAGATAAAATAAAATATTACAAATAAAAGGAGGTGTGGAGCATTGACTATAAAAGCACTAAAATAAGAAGGGCAGATGGTTAAAATGATACAATAGTATACACAGGTTAACCTTGCTAAAACAGTTGCAGAGCGGGGTTGAAAGGTTAAAAATTAGGATTCTGAATTGTCCAATAGTTAAAAGTGCATTTAATTCAAGACGCTGCTGTAACTTGTTCCAGGAGCCAGGAGCAGAGAAACAAAAAGCAGTTTCATACAGCCTGCGGGCCAAGACCGGCCCGCCAGAGGTTCCAATTCAGCCCCGTGGACAACTTCCCAAAGTGAAAAAATGACTGAGAAGACATTAACTGCAATTTTTCCAATAAAAGTCACTGCTATTTCAGATTTGTCCTCTGGGTGTCGCATACAATCAGAGTGCTGATGGAGCGCACCTGAACAGAGCTCAGGTAGAAAATTTGCAGTTTGCATAATCCAATGGAAATTTGTAGACTTTTTAGAACACTTGAAGATTCAATTAACACTAAAGTTTTTGTATATGTAAACTTGTAACAGCAAGAGCGGTGGATCCACCTTTTTGGAAAAAGGAGCCACATATCTTGAGTGTACCTACCATCACTACTAACACTAGCACTACACCTCTGCATACAACCCTGTCTAGCAAGCAAACTATCCATGCTGGAGCTGAGGGGTCCAAAATAATCAACTTTACCTTCTTCATTGTTATCATCTATCTGTTCTTTTGCTGTAAACATTTCACTCTGTCAGGTGAATGGGAAACCTGTGTGTTTGGCGTGTTATTATGTTATGGTTATACTGGTCCGGCCCACTTGGGATCAATTTGGGCTGTATGTGGCCCCTGAACTGAAATGAGTTTGACACCCCTGATCTAGATGTTTGTATCAGCCTTGCTGGATTTGCTCTGATAATCTGCTGCTGTAGCTCAGTAGATTCCCAGTTTGGGATCACAGAAGAAAAATTGTTCGTGTTTTATTGAACTAATGTTTAAAATATCTGTAACCATCGGTGAATGTTTGCAGCTTTAAGCTCTCTGCTCTCCTCCACGTGTTCTCTTCTCCCTGACGGTCCACCTTTTACATCCTCCCTGCATTTCTCTGCTTGACGCGGCGTCCAACCTCGACTTTTGCATCCGTGCGGTGACTCACCCCCTGTGATGATGTCACACCTCCTCTGTTACCATGGCAGTCGTCCTGGCAACCAGCGTCTGTGTTTTGGGTAGCAGAGGCCGCTGTGAATCTGGCGATGAAGCTAAAGGGGTTAATATTGATGGCTGGGTCTAATTATTTCTCCTGCAGCAGAAGGAGCTCTTTCAGGGACTCTGCAGTATTCATCGTTCTCCGCTCGCTGCTTTAACACTCAGGTTTCTTTTTACCCAAACACTGAGAGAAGAGAAAGGCGGCACTGTCGCACCAAAACAAGCAGAGCAACAGATACTCCCCGTGGTGAAGCTCATGCAGCAGTGAGTCTCAGGAAGAGGAACAATGGAGGACAAGCACCACCTCATGTTACCCACCTTTAACAGCTCATAGATCTTTAGGATTTTTCAATTCATGTTACAAACATGAGAAGATTATATATTTTATCTTTAATTTACCTGAAATATTCCTGTCAAGATACAAACGTATCACATTTGAAAAGCTAATTGCATCCGGAGAACGTTGTTTGTGTTAAGGGTGAAGGCATTGACCTTATCTGTGCTCACAGATTTTATTTTACACTCAGAAAACTGAAGTGCTGGCAGGTGGTGGGGCCGAAAGTATGAGCCGAGTACTCGTGCAGGACAGGGAGAGGCAGAATATGTTGAAGCTTCAAAAAAAAATGGAATAATAATAATCTTTATTTATAGAGCAGATTTCAAAACCTGCTTTACAAAGTGCTTTAGAATACATCAAAAGGACAAGTGTCAAATCATCAACATTTAAAAGGATCATCCAGTTAGTGCATGAACCATTACTCTCAAAAGAAATAAAAGGACTCTGTGATCAAATAAAAACAGGAAATGCTCTCCTATAAAAGTTAGTTTTAAGACATGACTTAAACCAGAGCACAGAATCGGCCAACCTGGTATAAATTGATACATTGATGTAGAACTCAGGCCATGAGTTTAATGTTATTGTAGAACTCACATGTGCGCCGCCAGACACATCACAGAAAAATCATATGCTTTACACACCCTACGGTAACTCTACTGGGACATATGGTTCAAAAAGGCAAAAACATAAACCAAACACAGGACAGTCTGTTACATTAGCATTTGCATCCTCCTGGCTAGCAGCTGCTCTCTATACAGCGTGCTGCTCTGTAGCTAGCGGCATGCAACCGGGTGTGTTTCAATGTCGCTTTCACCACTAATATGCACGTTCTCTGTCTCGCAGTCGGACGCTGCCGATGTGAATCACCCACTGTCTCGTGAGAGTTGGGTTCAGAGCAGAGCAGCCTTGGGATTAAGCGTGCTTTAATGCAAGGAAAATATATTCAGAATAAATCAGTTAAATATAAATGACATGTCATGTCTCTCTCCGCAGGCTCTCACCTGTGCCCTCGGAGTTTAGACTGTGCACGAGCAGGACGACACTTCTGCCAGCCGGGCAGCTCACACTGCGGGCTCTGCCTCCACCCTCTGGTGGAGGACACCCATGGGCACTGTGTGGTGAGGAGGAGGCACACCTCTCACTCTACTAAGCCTGTTAAAGGTAAGTGACACGTCTTTTATAGGGGTGTAACAATACGTTTATCTGAATCGAACCGTTTGATACAGTGGTCACGGTTCGGTACGCCCTATGAACTGAACAATACGCAATTTTATATTTATTTGATCTCCTCCGGGCTGCATTGTCGAGCACAGGTCCACTGAACTGCGCACTCCTCCCACATTCATTCAGTCCAAGCTGGTCATGTTTGTTTTAACATTTTCTCTTCATCTGGAAATCTATATTTCACCATACGACGGTCTGCTGGGTTCATATGTTCACGTATGTGTGTGTGAGCGCGCCCGCACGAGAGGGAAGCACGAGTGTCCTCTTTGGTTGCAGAGCAGAGTTGTTCTGTGGTCCTGTAGTGATGCTAGACTGGGTGATGTGGTTTTAAAGTGCGTATATGCATTACTTGTGGTCTTAAACTGTATGCTGTGTAAGACTTCAGCCTGATTCCGGACAGTGTTTTCCCTGCCGTTATATGGGGGGCGCACTCACCATGTCCCGCCCCCCCCTTGGAAGTCAAAGCAGAAGTGATTTAAGGCTACCTCTCCCATAGATCAGGTCTATACCTTGTTATTTTATTTAACAGACTAATCAGCCTTATGTTATTTATCTTATTTATATTTATCTTACATTTACATTATTTACATCACAGGATGTCATTTCTGTCTCTACATAGTCGCGCGTTCACAATTCTCCTCTGCTCTCTGTATCGCGCATGACAGATGCGCACGTAGACAGACACACATACACACAAAAACACACACACACACACACACATATACACGTACACACATGCATCCCCCATGCACAGCAGAAAATGTGTAAGGTATAGCTGCCTCTGATACATTTAATTTAATTTAAAACTGCTTTTGAGCTGAAACAAATGTTGGTAATTTCAATAAACTACAAGTAAAAAAAGGAATGGAAATTTCTCTTGTTCAGTATCGAAAACGTATCGAACTGAAACGTGAATTTTGTGTATCGTTGCACCCCTAGTCTTTTATCAAGATCACTAAAACTAGAGCCTGCATGGTTCATCATAATCCAGAGATTTGCCTTCTTTCTCAGGACCATAAAGGGGTCTTTAAATCTACCAAGCAGTCTGTCAATGAGACAATGATTTATGGTCTCAGTCTTGAGTTTCAGGTCGGCTACTGTTGCTTCATATTTCTTTGAAACATTTTTGATGTGATGGCAACACATTTGTTGCGTCAAAACTTGCAACATGTTTTATAAGTTAGACTCATGTTATCCTCTGAAAGAGTGAAAACATCCACATTGGTGACGCCATTTTTACTCTCTCATCAGTACTAGTTAAAAAGTAAATAAAACAGCTTTTATTGGCTGATTTTTATCAATTTAAATTGTGTCATCAGTATAAGAAATAATAATAAAATACTCCCGTTATCAGTGGATAGTATAACACTGATACTATATATATATCATGTTTATCTTAAATGTTTGATCAGGAACAGTTGTTGATACCTAAAATGTAAAATTATAATTATGAAAGTTGTGATCTGTTTTAACCATGATAAAAACCTAGTAGTAGATACATTTGAATATTATTGTTAGTGGTCTAAAATGAATATCATATTCCTATAATCAAATTAAAGTTCAATGTTAATGAGACATATTTTAGTGGTTAAAGAAATAAATAGCTACGAGACATTCCTGCTGGTGAAGTGCTGCAAAAGGCACACAGTAAGAACAATAGATAGACAGCCACCATGTAAAGAGTCATCAGAGAGCCCAGAGCCACGTTAGGTTTGACTTCAGTATGAGTTTAGTGATCCGTGTTTCCTCCTCTCTGTGATCCTCTTCTTCACATGAGTCATGTTCTTCACTAAAGGTCGACTCCAGAGTCTCTCAGTGGGTGTTTCAGCAGAAACAGCCTCCGGTCAGCAGAGTGTCTCAGAGTTAATGATCCCTGTGACTCTCTGCCTCGTGGCCCGCTCTGCCAGCGCTGTGCAGACGTGAGAATGAGTCGGTGGATGTGGGACGAGCGGGGCAGAGCTGCAACAGGAAACAGGGAATCATGCACTCCAATGCTGAATCATTGCAGCGACAGAAAGTAGATAGAGTAGGGTTGTACGAAGTGAATGATTTCAACACCAAATTTTAAATGCTGAAGTTTAAGCAGCTGTGAGAAGTTGATTTTGGCGCCCCCTGTGGACAAAGTATGTGGTGCACCCATCTAGTATCCACACCTCTTATTAGATCAAAACAAATCCCAGATAAGAAAACTTTGTTTCATATTTGAAACTAAAACCTGCAGAGGTTTGAAGAACGTATTCCTCCTCGAGACATTTGGGGAGTGAGGCCAGTGTTTTAATTTATTGTGATACTAGAAGCAAAGGTTTTTAAGATAGACCTTTAGATGTTAGTGAGCCGATGCAATGTCATTTTTTGTATCTCATTTTAGGAAATCAGTCAGTGTAGAAAGAGAAGTTCATCTCAGGACGGACGTGTCAGCATTTGCTTTCATCACATTGTTTTTTCTTGGGCTGTGCTCAGTGCATCATTCACTTCATATCATTACAGTACATTTTTTTATTTATTTTTTTATTTAAAGGGACAGTGTTCTGCCCTTACTCTTAGACCTTAGCACACCTATTAAGACAGACGACTCCTCAACGAGTGACAGCTGTAATGCCTTTTTTAATGTGAAGTATCCCTTCACTGTTAATAGAGCAAAACTGAAGAAAAACACAAAGCACATAGAAAACTATCAAAATTAGTCTGGCTATGCTAAAAATAAAGAAAAACTTCAAATACAATTCACCAAAACATTTAAACTAGGAAAAGCAGTCACCGACAATGTCTCTCAAACACACTAAATTAGAAAATACTTACAGGTGATGCTTTCCTCAGAACAACAAAAAAGGATGGATTGAACTCTGACACTTCTAAACTCTGTCCCTGTTGGTCATTACTGAACATGTGCTGTTGGCTTCCTATTTTTTCTGGCCAGCCTGAGCCTGATTGGCTAATAGAATACATCATATGACATACAAAGAAAAAACAATAGCAACACCTGCTGGTATGGCGGCACAGACAGTGCATATTAAAGAACATTTCAGCGTTGCATCAATGTAAGTATGCCAGTTAGGCATAAGGCTGATTTTCATCCGCCCAAATACTAACTGTGCACAAGTAGAAAGTTCCCGTAGTGTATATATGTATTATATTGTATATTATTCTTATTTTGTACCTTTAATTGTTCTATTTTAACTTTGTAGGTATGTTGTCGTACTCTCCTATCTCTTGCTGAAAAGTGATGTAACAAAGAAATTTCCCCTAATGGGGGATCAATATTCTATCTTATCTTATCTTATCTGAATAGTAACAGCCAGCATCAGAGAGATAGAATAGAATAGATCAACTTTACCTATAACAGAGAGAAAGACAGTTATTCAAACATAACTTTGTCTTTCAGGGTTCAAACAGTACTGAGGTGTCCTGATGTTTTCTGTCAGTGAACGTGTGATCAGAGTCATAATGTCTCGTTCACTTCAGAGAGTTTGGATTGTGTCGACCGTCTCGTGGAGGCCAGACAGGCCAACACCTTTTATTCCCCTCAGACAGACAGTTCCGAGAGGGTGGACTCCCCTGTAACACTGACTGACTGACTGACTGACTGACTGACTGACAGTGATCGTGTTTGTCCCTCATTGGACTCTGTCATCCTCTCTCTGTTCCTCCTCCACACTGACACCTCCAGTTTCTCTCTGCTCCTCACAGAGTCTTTCCTCTTTTTCTAAATTTACATTAGAAAAACACAAAATTGACATTTTTTATAAACAAAACATAAAAAAAATTTATAACGTGGAAAAGAAAAACTATTGGTGCCAATTACAATCTTTGATTTTCCACTCATATATTCAGTGTGTTTTTAAATCACTGTAGTATCAGGTGAGCACTAGTTTGTATCCCTGAACGAGCTGAGTCTGAACGTCACCCCTCTCTTCATCAGTGTGTACATCCAACCCTGGAACCTGAATGATTTTTTACATCCACCGTCCCACTGCCCCAAATCCTCAGCAGAGGAAATCTGGATTCATCTAAGCCAGGACTCCATCTTCATCCTGAAATCATCATCGCTCATTTCATGAACATCACAGCTGTCCGAGCCTCAGAGGCTCCACACTGACCCTGTCCGGGTTGTATTTATCTTCATTATCCTCCTCCTCTTCCTCCTCTCTTTCTCTCCTCCCTGTTTCCATAGAGATGCCTCACATTCATCACTCTGAGGAAAACCCGCTCCACCAACCACATCCTCCTCTCTCTCTCTCTCTCTCTCTCTCTCTCTCTCTCTCTCTCTCTCTCTCTCCCTCTCACTGCCATCAGCCCACACTCAGAGGCCGGGCTCAACAGCAGAGCAACAAGCCAACCGCCCACACACACACACACACACACACACACACACACACACACACACACACACACACACACACACACACACACACACACACAAACGAACAAGGCCCACAACCTTCTTAACCCACTCACTCTAAATAGTACTACAATGAATAAAATACACACATTTACACACACATCCCTTCCTCTACATAAACACACACACTGACACATTCATCCTTACACACACAAACACACACACACACACACACACACACACACACACACACACACACACAGCGTCACTGTAACTTCCTCCCACTCATCAGCATGTTGAACTCGTGGCTGTGTGATGTTGCTCTGCAGTGCAGCAAGATCACAGCAGGTGGAGAGACGTGGACAGGTATCAGAACAATCAAGACTGCACTTATTTTTAAGGCCACAAGAGGGCGCTGTTTTCTGTTTTCTTTTAAAGACTGGACCCTTTTAGAGAAAGGAGAGGCTGGAGCCAGTCCCTGCCTATCACAGGGCGAGTTGCAAAGCATTTTAAAGACTTTCATACATTTGAGGAAGTAAAAGTAAAGGAACAGTTTTTTGGTGATTATGATGTGAGATTTGTGTTGTCAGCCTAAGATGGTTTAATATTTGCTTCTTGACTAAACTAGTCTTGGGCAGAGATTTACTCAATGCATGATCCATTTAGATTCACAATCAAGCTCCTGCAAACGTGGACTTAACAGGAAGAGGTGTGTTTTTTAAAGTGGGAGTCCTGACCGCCACCGGGATCACCAAAGGGCTCCTAAGGGGGCTAGAGAAACTTGAAGTGAAGGGCAGGGGGACACATATAAATCAAAAACATTATTTGTGTCTAACATTTTAATAAAGTGTGTGTTTATAGATTATATTAGTTGCTTTGTATGAAAATCTAGGCATCCTTGTCTATGCCAATCTTTTAATAAAAGAAAATAACACACACCAATTTACGTTCCAACCCTCACCTATGGTCACGAGCTGTGGGTCTTGACCGAAAGAACAAGATCGAGAATCAAGAAGCTGTAATGAGCTCTCTTAGCAGGGTGTCTGGGCTCAGCCGTAGAGATAGAGTCAGGAGCTCAGACATCCGGGAGAGACTCAAAGTAGAGCTGCTGCTCCTACGCATCCAGAGGAGCCAGATGAGGTGGTTCGGGCATCTGGTCAGGATGCCTCCCCGATGTCTCCCCAGGGAGTTTTTTTTGGGCATGTCCTTCTCGGAGGAGGCCAGGGGGAAGACCCAGGACATGCTGGCGAGATTATATCTCTCAGCTGGCCTGGGAACGCCTCGTATCCTCCCAGAAGAGCTGGTGGAAGTGGCCGGGGAGAGGAGTGTCTGGGCTTTCCTGCCCAAGCGACCCTGACTCGGATAAGCAGAGGAAGATGGATGGATGGATGGATGGATGGATGGATGGATGGATGGATGGATGGATGGATGGATGGATGGATGGATGGATGGACAACACACCAGAGACTTTATGACAGACTGCTTTCCAAAGAGACATTCAGGAAAATGGGACATATGTTAAGAAGTTGAATGTTTGATTTTTGATATTTGCCATCGTAATGTACAAGCCTGTGGCTAATACTGTATGGGGGTCCTTGGAATGGTAAAGTTTGGAGGAGTCATGTGAGGAGGTAAGATCCGGGCTAGCATGATGCTCTCTCCTCCATCCTCTCTCACTGACAAGTTGATTTGAGCTGGAACAGGCTGCTTTATAACCTATCCTGCAGCCAGCCAGCAGGGGGAGCTCCAAACTTTCTCTTTGGGGAGCTGGCATATCATCCAGCATGTCATTTATTTATTTTAAAGTCATTTGCATGAGTTTCTGTTTCTTTAATGTCTGTGCTGGACTCTGTGTGAGGGTTCTGGTTTTGTGTCCCTGCAGGGAAGGCGAGAACCTACCCAGAGCTGGACGAGGAGATTGACTTCCTCTCTGCCATCATCAGCGAGCAGAGGACAGAGTCCAGGCTGCCAGGTGACTGAAAAGTCCTTTTCTTTAGGCTCTCATGTGTACTCACCACCTCTCCCTAGTGTCTGAATAACTATTTATTCTCTATCTGATCTAGCTCCACCCATCCAGGACGATTCTAAACCTGAATCCAAGCAGCCCAGTGAGCCTGATGTTGCCCAAAACCAATCCACCACAGAGCTGCCTACAACTCAGAGTGACCAGTTCACCGGCGTGCCCGCCACCACCATCACCACACCCACAAACCACACCCCTGCTCTGCTCAGAGACCCCATCATCGTCCCCTACCCCTCCAATGATCACGTCTTCATCAGTAAGTCTCTCAGTTCATCAGCCACTACTTCAATTTCACTCCTGAGCTTCTCTATTAGTAAGTCGAGCTGTCCCAAATGCAGTGACATGAAAACTGTAGCACCCTCAGATAATCTCTGTGTACATGTTCTGCATGAAAAGCAAAGTCTGTAGGAGTGGTGTCAAAGAAACTGGTGATATGACTTGCATGGAAAACGCACTGCCAACTAGCCTTTAGGCAGGGTATTACAGAGACATGCGCACATGCAATGCACAAGTATGTTGCGCTCAGTACATACTACAGCACAGAAGTACAAACCTGGCCTGAGATGCAGACACTTTCCATGTCTGAAGATGGTTACGTGCCGCCTTTGAGCCTGACCACACCTCATTTTAGTCAAGGCAAGTTTATTTATTTATTTTTTTTATACTTTATTTTTTTGAACAGGCATAGTTAGACAGCACAGCTCAGTGAAACAGAAACAATAGGTCATCTATACATCTTAGTTATAATAGTGGAAATACAGTCAGTTCATACAGTAATGGCTTATTAATCCCTCAATGCTACATACACAGTCCATTTTTCCCAGTAATGCAAACATTTTTCTGTTCTAAGGTTTAGTGAGTAGGTCATTCTTTCCATATGTTCAATACTAGACACGATTTCTATCCATTCAGTCTCTGTTGGAGGATTGGGTTGCAGCTACTTTCATGTCACAGCCTTTTTGCTGGCTGCTAATAAAATCTTTATCAAGTATTTATCCTTAACTGAGAGGTGGGCTGCGATGTTACCTAGATAAATTGTTGAAAATGAGCAGTCAATCCCTGCTCCAAAAATGTTTTGTAATGCCTAATTACTCCTCACCAATATGACTTGATTTTTGGGCAATTCCAAAATATGTGAAAGTGGTCTGCCAGCTGTTCTCCACACTTCCTCCAACACAGACCGTTTCCAAAGATATCAACAAGGTCAGAGTCAGATTTCTCTAAAGGTTTAACCTCCTTATTGAAATAAGCTCTAATTTGCAGGTACCGGAAGAAGTCAACTTTTTCTAGTCCATATAAATCAGATATTTTTTTAAAGCTGTCCAGCTGACCGTTAGAGGATATTGAGCAGTAAGAGGTAATACCAGCCTTATACCAATGTTTAAACCTCCTGTCAGTCATTGCTGGTTTAAAGTCTGGGTCAAAAGCAATCCATCTTAGCTGTCTAGTTTGTCTCTGAAATAGTGCTTATCTACATTCTTTAAACCAGGTTCTTAGAGACACCTTTGCCCATTGATTTAAAGAGTCAAAATGCTTCTCAAACTGTTTTTTATTGCCCAGTATGGATTGCAGTGGGATATCTAACTGTGATATTTCCAGGTCTTTCAAGGCAAGTTTATTTCTACAGGACTTTTCTGCAACAGATGAAACACATCGAAAGAGGATATTTAAAAATCACCAGAAAACAAACCAAAGGAATAAATACCAACAGCAAAAACAGAAAGTTCAAATGTGATAAGAAAGTTTTAAGGTAAAGCATCACACTTACAGTCTTGTTTTTAATTAAAATACAAATTTAAATAATGTGTTGAAATTATCTCATTAAAGGGAGCTGTGGTGATTCTGCACCCTGGATTTATAAACCAGCAGCAGTATTTAAACTCTATTCTCTGACAGACAGGGTGCCAGTGTAAAGACCTCAGACCTGGACTGATGTGGTCCACTGTCTTGGTTCAGTGAGGACTCAAGCAGCAGCGTTCTGAATTAGATGTCTGACTCTTTCTTTGGGGAGACCTGTGAAGACTGTGTTTCAATCATCAAGTGGACTGAAGTTGGACCAGTTATTTCCAGGTCTTGGGAAAACATCAGTCCTTGATATGTTCTTAAAGGGATAGTATGTGACTCTGTAACTGTATTCAGGTTTTTTTTTTTTATTTAGGTCTGAGTTCATGACTACTCTCAGGTTCCTGGCTCGGTCAGTGGTTTTTAACAGTAACGCCTGACACTACTCACTAACTTTTAATCTCTCCTCTTTGGGTCCAAAAACGAGTACCTCAATTTATCTCTGTTTTACTGGAGGAAATGAACACAGGTTCAGTCATTGATTTGCTCAGTACATCTACACCTGATTACACTGTAATGTATAGCTGTGTGTCGTCTGCATAGTAATGGTAGCTTATGTTGTTGTTTTCTATAACCTGAGCCGGTAGAAGCATAAAGATGTTAAACAGAAGAGGCCCCAGGATGGAGCCTTGGGGGACTCCACATGTAATTGTGTCTGCTAAGATGTAAAGTTAGCTACAGACACATCAAGTAGTTTCTATCCTTTGAGATACATTGTGACAGAAAGTTCAACCCAATTTTCCAACATAACAAACATGCCCAAGGGTGCTGCATTGGGGGAAATTCATTTGTTTTTTACAAGGGGCGTAAAAGGGCGTAAAAGTGTCGACTGCGTGGGTTGAAAAATAACGATGACACATGCTGCACGCTGAGATGTGTCAACCCAGTTGTATGATAGAGTTTTTAATCTAACTATAAAGGAGCTAATTCAGTTTCTGATTTAAAGATAGTTCAAGAATGACCAAACTGAAGGTTCAAAGTATCAGCAGTTGTAAATGAGTTGTTTACACTGTTATTTCATTAATAACCTAAGAGACGACTCTGCAATGTCCAATATGGTTTTCAGAATGTTCTTTGATTTTGGCATTTCCCTCTTAAGTTTGGACTGTGATAAGTTAATTATGCCACCCACATAAACGCACAGACACAGCCATTGTAAGACCTTGGTTCCCTGTGGGTGTTTTCCATAAGCAGCACTTTTTGGAAAAAACATCCTGGGAAATACCAGGATCTAATTTCCCTGCAAGGCCAAGAGCCCTTAACACAAACAAGAGTCATTTTTAATCATGGAAATAAAAAGCCATGGATGACTCAAAGGTTTAAAAGAGATCCATCATGACTGGAGAACATTTACAGTTCAGTTTTATTAACAATCTTTCTAACAGTGTCAGCACCGCATGCTCTGGAAAATCTTGGGACTGACCTCAGATTAACATCGGTGTTGAGTTGAACAGAACTTGGAGGTTTCAGTTGATTAGTCTTGCCGCGCTACATTTCTGCCATCAATGCTTTTACTTGTTGACACTGCAGGATGTGACCGAGGAGCAAAACGGACTCCTGGTTATTTTCAGCAGCCCCTCTCTCTGCCTCAGACACTCTCCAGACTTTCATTCAGGAAACATGTCTTCCTCTGTCATCTATAGATCTGCACAGTACTCTCTCCCACTGACTGTCTGTATGTATTTCTTTTCAGTCATGAGCAGCGTCTTCATCATGGCCGGTTCGATGGCTCTGATCGTCGCAGGGGCATGTTGGGTCAGGTAAGAAAGAAATTCAACCTATTTTGGCATGACTGCATAACATGTCATCTCCCTACTTTTCAGCGTTTGATGATAAAGTCTGCTCATGTTCTTTTCTGTCTAGAAAACTTGAGGTGTTTAAGTTCTGAAATACAGAATCAGTCCCTGAATCGGTTTTATAGGCAAGGTATATGTTCATACGGGGGTCAGGATGTTAGTATAGCAAGTGTTCTGGTTTCTGATTGTAACAGACAATCAGGTGTCAGCAGGCTTTGGTGTCTAAATGAAAAAGAGTCTGTATGGAGAGCAAAAACAGGAGGAACACAATCCAGTGTGTTGACATCCAGTCTCCCATGGTTGGTAATCTAAGGAGGATTTCTTTCTCTCTGTAAACAGATATCTGCATGAAGAGCAGCTAACAATCTGTTCTAGATCAAACATTTACACTGAGACACTAATCTGCTCGATGCTGTGTCACTAAGACAATCAGCGTTTAGATTTCCTGACTTCCTGGAATAAATCAGAAATAATGGATCCCACCTCCATTCAACAAACAAACAAACATTTGGAAAGTTGTTTTCTTCTCCTCTTGAGGACAGACCTGAAAAGCTTGACTTCTGACTTTTGACTAACCTGCATCATGATGTTGTTGTTTCAGCAAACTTAAGACCCGTTAATTACAAGAACATCAGTTTCTGATGCAGGTTCATACCACTGAAGTAAGCCAGAGTAAAGCCTCTGTGGAACTCACTATTTACAGTGAGACTGAAACTCACCACAAACAGAGGTCGCAAATCATTGTGTACACCAGAACGCCTAAAAGTTGACCACAGCTAGAGATTCCAAAGATGATAGTGATGATGGGTTCTTGGATTTATATACAAGGAATATGTTTCTGATTTTACATTGCTCTCAGTATACATACACAGAAACAAACATACACTTGGAGCAAGGATAATAAAGGAAAACTATTGAACTACCTATTACATTGATGAAATTGATTAAAACTATACATAACTTAAATAGGATGAGTGTCATGAGTGTCAGTTGTTAATATAACATTTAGAGAGGGTTAATTGATGATCAAAATTCAGATCATGTCCGCCGTTTCATTACTTAAACCTCCAATATTTTCAGTGTTGTGTCAGTGTAGAAAATACTGTTGTTCATATTAGTTTTCCAAAGCTGGCACTGATCAGAATCCACTTCCTCAGCATTAATTCATCATTTAAAGCAGGCCTTTGCTAACTATCTGTGCCATATCCACTTTGTTTTGAAACCTGTATGTACCTGAGCAAAGATTATACAAGTCACTAAAGAGAAGTTGATGATTTACATCATTCCATATGTGTCATGAACCTGAGCACAGGAAGGCAGACACAAATGCACACACCAGACCAGAGTTCCAAAAGGCAAAGGGTTTAATCAAAATCCAGGCAGAGTCGGTACACAGGAAGGCAGTCAGATCAGGCCGAGGTAACAGACAGACGTGAGGCAAAAGGTGAGGTCGAAAAAGGCAGGCGGAGATCAAAACCGGCTAGACTATGTCATGTATTGATGAAGATAGAATGCTGGGACGAAGACTATGAGGTACAACAAACTGGTGACGAGACAGGGAGAAACACGAGGTTAAATACAAGAGGTAATGAGGGTGATGGGAAACAGGGAGCAGGTGTGACCAGACAGGAACACAACTGAAACGGAGACAAGGGTTGGTGATTTCAAAATAAAACAGGGAAGACAAGACATGAAGGTGTAAAATAAAGGAAACTTGACAGACATGACAATACGATGGCAGAACCATCTCCACGTTAAAGTTTCAGAGTGATGACTCCTTTTGAAATGTCTCCCAGCACCATCTACGGGTGTATACTACAAGACAAAACGTCCTTTGATGCTGTTTCACATGTTATCTGTTCCGTCTGATGAACCTCTCTGTTTTTGTTCCAGATTGCAGAAAAGTGTGACTCTGACTCAGAAGGTGGATTACCCGGTATACGGACTGATGAGACCCCAAACCTTTGACAATATGGTGAGCAGATAATCTCTATGAGTTACACTGAGAACCTGTGCAGGTGGAGGAAATGGCAGGTTACAGAGCAGACTAATCATATTGAAAGTTTGTTCTAATATTTATGTCAATGTAGTTTTCCAAACACTGCTGAAAATGATTCAAATCTTCATTTATCAAGATTTCTTTAAGTGTTGTATTCTTCAGTTTTGATGACCATGTATGAAGTGAATTATCACATCGACACTCTAAATGCAGGCTGCTCTTTTCCTGCAGTATCAGTAAATAACCCACAGTTTGTTCACATGCTCACAATGTTAACTTTAAAGCTGATGCCCCCAAGTGGCCAAATGAATTAATGCAAATCTTAGTTACATTTGTAATACATTTCATTTTAGGTCAATTTTAGAAATCTTTTTTTTTTGTGTGAAATACATAAAAAAAACTTAATCTTAAACATTTGAATAGTTTATTGTTACGTACTCATGAAATAATCATGTAAGATTACATCAGGAGAGGAGGGTGAACTTTGTTGTATTTCATTCAGCAGGCTAGATGTAGTTCACACTGATGTCTGGTTCCAAACTCTCCTGACTGCTTTAAAATATGTATTAAAAAAACTGTAATATCCTAACTTATTCTGATTCTCACTACCACTGAAATGAAGTATTTATAATCTTAAACTTGTTTTTCAGCTCCTTCATAAATGTTCATTCTGTTCTCTTCATGTCATCATTACCTTATCTAAAATTAAAACGTATACAGAAGAATCTGTGTTGAATTCAAACTCAAGTTGCATTGAATGAGACTCAAACAGGCCGTGTGTTGCAACGCATACCCGGCAGGAAGAAAGAAAGAAATGTAGAGAATGTCTGTGACGTAGAGCTGGGCGATATTAAAAAAGATGTTATCACGATGACATGTTATATCAGTCCATATTGATGATTATCACAATAAATATCATATCATTATTTCATTTAAATTTAAAGGCAGATTTTTCGTCCTGAGTGAAAGTTGAAGACGGTTTGTTAGCTTGTATCTGGATTTAGTTTTCTGATAAGCTTCTTGAATCCCTCATTTCTGACGGTGCTAACAGGAAGCAGGTCTTTTGTGTAAGATGAGATTTTTGTGGTTTTAATTTGTAGATTCTTATTTTTTCTCAGGTTGACTTTATTGGATTTAAATTTACAACAAAGATATAGTAAACTGTATTCTGTGTATCAGTTTATAGAGTATTGTTTTAAGTTTTGCTCTCCCCTTTAAGATTACTAAAAGTCAGGGGCACAGTGCAGTGAAGGCATCAGAGTTATTCAGTGTTCAGTTCTACTACGGTCGCGTGGACATTAAACATTTTAGAAATGCACAGCAGAAGTTGTCTCTGTGCTCTTCTTTTACCCACATCCTGTAAGTACATTTAATGAAGTGTATTAATTTATTAGTTAACTCAGAGTCGACACAGTGTCAGACTAACGACTCTGCTTTGAGCTGGCAGATTTTACGTTTCCTTCCATGTCGCTGTCACTCGTTTCAGCTGTTTACATTCCGCTCCAAATGTCTTTAAGACCCACCTACCTCTCATCCTGCGACTTGATTGGCTGTTCAATGCCTTTTTTCTTCTGTCTAATGTTGGGTGGCAACTAGCGTTTGAGGCACATTAGCGCCCCCTCCCTTCCCAGTGGTTGGTGGGTGAAATTACAGGTTTAAATATATCACATTTTTATCAAACATTTGTTTTATTTATATATAGAAAAATTATATCACGATAATTAGCGTTATCAAATTGTCGCCCAGCCCTACTGTGATGCATGTATTACTGCAAACATGCGCCTCAATGAACCCTGTTCTAAGGTTTATAATACAGTCACCTTAGTCGACCCCGAAAAGAGCAAACATGGCAGTTCTCTGAGCAGCTTGTGCAGAGTGGACGCATTCTGCTAGAGTGAATGTCATCTGAATAATGTGGCCGGATGTGGATGCTTACCTCTGAGGTTCTTATGCTCCTCTGCCCCTCGGTGTGTTGCAGCCCGGGGACAAGAAGCTGGCCCACAGCGCTCAGATGTACCACTACCAGCACCAGAAGCAGCAGATGCTCTCCTTGGAGAAGTGAGTCATGGTTTGACATACTCATCTTTTTTAAGGGCACGTGTTTATCCTGTCCTTCACTGCCCTCTCAGCCTCTTCAAATGTCTAGCTATCCTTTTAACATTGACTCTGTGTGTCTGTGTGTCTGTGTGTGTGACGTCTGCAGACAAAGGGACGAGGTCAAAGTTCCTGACTCTGGAGCATCGACAGACGAGGAGAATGACGAGGGAGATTTCACCGTGTATGAGTGTCCCGGGCTGGCACCAGTGAGTAAAACCTGCACTACCTGAACTTTTATAGACTGACTTAAACCTACACTGTTGACGTATCATCAGGTCAGCAACCTCGTCTACAGTACTGACTCAGTACGGTTAGGAGGAAAGCTAATAAGACTTTTTGAACATCTAATTTAAATCATATATGCACAGCTATGATAAGTATACTAACGAACCACAAAGACACACTCAGACACATTATATCAAATCATCCATGGAAAGGAGTCCGGCACATTGACACTGTGGCAAAAAACATTTCTGTTAGCGCTCTAAAACATTAAGATTAACAATAAGCTGGAGAGAGCGTCTCAAAGCTGCTGATCTCTACAAAGTCACTGAAACCAGAAGAGGTAGAGATTACAGCAACAATGTTAAAAAATGAGACATTTGACACATTTATGTTTAAAGGTGAGTCAATGTCAAAGAGAAGAAGGAGAGCTGAATGAGGACAGAAATGTCAACATCAGGATTCCTGCAGAAGTCCTGTTCACCTCGGCTAACGTTACCTTCAATGGAAATGTGCACTTTAATGTAGATTACAACAAATAAACAGGATCATGTTGGATCTGGACCCTGAATTAAAATGTTCAGTTTGGTGTTAATTTGTCCTGCAAGGAGGCTGATGAGAATCCATAGAAATGTTAAAGACCTCAGAATCAGAGGGACTATTTCTTTAGCTGTATACTCAGCTTGTTTGTAGTTCTGCTCGGTGGTGTGGTTCTAGAGGAGTAACCACTTCAGGTTGATCCAGACCCCACATCTTCACATCGGGGTCTTGCTCCTCCTGTTGGGATTCTAATCCCCATAACCACCTGTTCATTAAACATTAACCTGCTCACTACTCGGGTACCAAACAATGACATTTAAGTTGTTTTAAATCTATTATTAAACATTCATTTCTATTCCTCATAGTTTCCTGGATACAGCTGTTCGTGTAACAAACTGGTTTTAGTTGATAGACATTTTTAAAGTTTATTTTATTAATTTAATTGTATAATAATTATGACCATATTTTATTCTGAACATGTTGGTTTGGATAATTCTCTGTGAAAAAAATACAAAAACCTGCAACACCTCGTCAATAACGCCTGAAATAGCCTGAAACCTTTCAACAGGTGTGTTCTTAAAAATGTTGATACTGCACTACCAGTCAAAAGTTTGGACACACCTTCCCATTCAATGGTTTTTATTTATTTTAATTATTTTCAACATTGTAGATTAATACTAAAGACATCAAAACTATGAAATAATCTGGTTTTGCCATAATCTGGATTACAACAGTAGTCAAATAGGACTATCCATTGTGTACCAACCCTACCTCTGAACAACACAATTGATGGTCTCAAACACATTAAGAAAGCAAGTAATTCTACAAATGAACTCTTGACAAGGCTCATGTTAATTAGAAACTATTCCAGGAGACCACTTCATGAAGCAGACTGAGAGAATACCAAGAGTGTGCAAAGCTGTCATGAAGGAAAAAGGGGGCTACTTTACAGAATCTAAAATCTAAAACATATTCTGCTTTGTTTAACATTTTTTTTTAAATTAAATAATTCCATATATGTTCTTTCATAGTTTTGAAGTCTTTAGTATCAATCTACAGTGTTTCAAATAATTAGAATAAATACAAACCTTTGAGTGAGAAGGTGTTTCCAAACTTTTGACTGGTAGTGTATAGTCAGCATATTTTCCATGCTTTGGGTGTTGTTGAGTGCACTGTAGACCCACACCTTAAACACACACAGGAGACAGTTATAACTGAAGCACAGAACAGATTTTTCTCTCTGATGGTGATTGTTTGTTACCCAGAGTTTCTTTCTCTCTCTTTCTGCAGACGGGGGAAATGGAGGTGAAGAACCCGCTGTTTGACGACTCCACCCTTTACTTTCAGAGGTTCTCAAAGTAAACCCGGACACTGAGATGTTTCCCACTCCAAATGCAGCACCTGTGTGTAACAAAAGCTGAATTTACACACATTACACACACTGTACACGTACGATCCTGTGCTCAGTGTACGGCCTTTGAAATGGACAAGATGAAGAGTGTGAGGTTCATGTGAGGAGGAGGAGGAGGAGGAGGAGGAGGAGGAGGAGGAGGAGGAGGAGGAGGAGGAGGAGGAGGAGGTGGACGTCTGAAGGCTGGTTTGAAGAACGACTGAATCTGGGACCAGTGTCTCCCTTTCTTCTGCCACATACTATCCTTTTTAGTTTCACCAGTCTTTTTCTATTTTTAAGCCTCACTCTTTTATTTTTCTATTTCTGTTCATACTCTAAAGGACTTCTGTCAGGTAACACACTCTCCATCACTCAGAAACAGGAAGTTAAGCTCAAAGTATGTACATCACTGATAGATCACCATGAATATCCACTTTCCTCTCTCAGTAAATCCTCTTTCATTTGCTGCAGCTTCAAGTATTTTTAACAGATATATGATTTTAAAATCTCCTGACCTCCATGCAGCACCGTGCTCTTTATCAGTATGTTATGTAGCCTTTGTGTTTTCTCAGTCTCGTTCCTCTATGCATGAATTGATGATGCTGTGTTATGAAGCCTGAGAGTCAATATGCATTTACATTTCGTACAAGTTTCTTGTGCAAACTTGCTATGATTACATATATGACTATATATAAGTTAGATGATTTCAAAGGAATTTGAAACGTCTCTACGCCTCTGAACCAGAGCGAGTCTCTCCTGTATATACATGATCTGACTAACATGCCTTGTCCCCATGGTGTGTGAGGTGTAAATAGCTGCTGACGTGTTGTACAGGACAGAGATGTTACCTCTCACTCAGTGTGTTTGTCAGTGAGTGCTGTGTCACATATTCTACAGTTCTATGTTTCTTTATTGTAAATTATATATCTGCAGGGTTCCTACACGTGTGGAAAAGACAGGAAATGTCTCCTAAAGAAGTCACATCCAGGTTAATCACACATTTGATCACTGTATTTGTAATTGTGCAGAACGTTTTTAATTGAAATGTAAAAGGGGGAAAGCAGAGAGTATCTATGCAGCATCTTGACTTTTATATCAACATTACCAGGAAAGTTTCAATCCTGCAAATCTTTAAAGGTTCCATATAATGAAATATACATTAGCCTAGCGACCCTGAGAATGTGAGAGCAAACTGCATTATCTCTGTAGCCCATTTACAAGGTCTTCTTTAGATGAGAATGGCCCCATCAAAATCAGAAAAGTCTGTCTTTCACATTTAAAAAGAAACCTGCGTTCATACGACAAGGTTGTGAAATGATCTGCGTGCACACAGATCTGTAAAAAAAGACTGAAAAAGCTTGAGTCTGCATGCCAGGCGAGCAGCTGGCTGTGTACGGAGACACCACTGAAGAACACTATGTACCTGTGCACAGAGGCGTTCTTCAACAGTGCAGTGAGAACAGTGTTTGACTGGGAGTGAGATACACATGGGGCTGTAAATTCACCGTTATTACAGGTTCGGTATATTACCAATTTACACAGTGATATAAGGGGTGACGTTTTCAAAAGATTTCACTATGGAACCAGGTTTTAAAGGTTCCGTTTTCAGCGCCCCACATGCTGTTTCCCTGTGAAAGAACGGCCAAAGAGCAACAACAGTTTATCATTTTCTATTTGATACGTCTCTAAGAGGCGATTTGATTTGGCTCCAGTGATGATGTAAAGAATGGAGTGGATTGCATAGGCATGCATGAAAACCACTCCCATTCCTCTGTTTCCTCCTGCGCTATTGTCCCTATCCACTGACCACACACAGTCACACAAAAGGCAAGAATGCAGAAACAACACTCAAATTTTAACATACTGGTCAAAGACATGCCGTTGCAACACTTTAACAGTTGCTTCCTCCTGTTTGGATCCAGATTCTGGATCTTATGTGTTGTGGATTGGAAAAGCTTGCCATGTTGTCTTGGTGTTTTTCCGCCTCTGCATCTGTCTGCATGGATGTGGTCAGAAACTGAAAGCCTGCAGATCCTGCACAAGGGAGTCATTTATGTTTTTTGCATCTGATCTCAAAATCTGTCTGCAAGACTAGATAGATATGGATGCATGTTGTAAATGGCTAAAAAATACCATTTTATGGAACCTTTAACTTAAAAAGTTGACCAAAATAAAAAATTTGTAGGTATAAACTTTATCAGATCAAGATGTTGTCAAGGCCAAAAACTCAAAGTGATGGCATAGATATTTTAACGACATGTTATTTTGCCAAACAATTCATTTAAAAATATATAATCAAGAAAAAAGATACCTAAAATATTGTAAGGTACTGTACCACACAGGACACTCCATAGAATCATATAAATATCTAAGACTGTTAATCATTGTTCAATTTTTAACATGGTCATATATTTTCACGATGAAGCAAAAAATTTAAAAATGAAAATAGCTGTTACAAACTGATTCCTAGACTGTTTACAAAGTGGAACTAGCAGAGGGGCGGGCTTCAAAAACTCATCAGTGTTTAGATTTCTTTATCAGTCCCTCCTCCATTCAACAGACAAACCTTTGAAAGTAGTCGTCTTCTCGTCTTGAGGACAGACCTGACAAAACTCGTCTTTTACTTTTGACTGATCTGCATCATGATGTAGTTAATTCAGCAAATTTAAGACATGTTAATCACAAGAACATCAGTTTCTGTTTCAGGTTCATACGGCTGAAGTAATCCTGAATGAGGTATCGGTTCACACACTGTTGAACTGAGACCTGTCTGTAATTGAAACAGATGAACAGGCGCTGGATATAGTAGACCAACAAATGGCAGCATTCATGTTGCAGATGTTAACGAAGCAAAGAAAAGGAGCTCTTGTCTAGGAGTCGCTTTTGTTACTGCTGGAATCACAGCAATCACTGGAAAGTTTGCACCCGCAGAGGCATGTATCACCTCTTGATGGAGAATATTCCCGAGTGGCATCAGAGATTGGCTTTTGATTGACACTGTGTTTCTACAACAAACTTTTAAACCAGGATAGAGGCAAAGCATTGTGTGTGCACTCCTGTTCATGGTCACAAGGCTTCTAAAAAACAGAGTCCAAAAATAGTAAATAATAACCAAGGGCCACATCATGTGGTGGAAAACTCTTTAATTTGGAAAAAGCCAAAATATAACAGTGATGAGGTGTTACGTCAATGAAATTGTTAAAGAGTTAAGTCTTAATTTTAAAGGACTAGATTAAAAAAATCATATCATTATGAGAACAAATCTGTAATTTTTATATAAAATAAATCTGAATTTATTCAGAAAATACTGTAATTTTAGTCTGTTGTTAGGCTTCATGTATTTCAACAGGAATATCAGGGCAGCAGTGAGTCACTTGAGCTGAAACAATACTATGAGTTGATTCATAAGAACAGTAATCTCATCATATTAACATTTTTCAAAAAATTAAAACTTAATTCTCTTTATATAAGGATTATTGGGGGCGATGGTTTGGCTTAGTTGTTGACTTGCGTACTCCATGTACAGCTGCTATAGCCCTCGAAAGAAGGCAGCCCGGGTTTGACTTTGCCAAATTCCAGTCCCCACTCCAGTTAATGTCTGCTGCCATAACACTATAAAGCTCTACTACCTGGATGTAAACAAGCACAGATAACAGATGTCCTCTCGTAGTGCAGCGTGGTTTGTCAGTATGTTGATCTAGTAAATGGAGATAAAGTTGTATGTAGGCTGTGTCTGGTTAAACTGATATTTAACCACTCCACCAGAGCAATGAGGAATCAGCACAGGCATGAGGACGTTAACCTGTGAGGAGGACTGGAAGCTGGTGGTGCTAGCTCTGCAAGTGTTAGCCACACTCAGCAAATCAATTCAACATCATTTAACTGCAGACTCAATGATCCTGTGTTTAGCTGTTTGCTAAAATCGGTCAGTTTTTATTTTTTTCTGAAGGTTTTTTTAACTTTAGACAGGTGGGTTAGTGTGACATTCACAAATTTGCATTTATGTGACTCTTTAAGACATCACAACGGGGGATGGTCAAAATGTCAAAATTAAGGCTTCAGTCAAACAGTCCACAAACATAAAATAAGTGATGCCGTGGTGGATGTATCCATTTATTTTCCTCAATCCGATGGCAGATTTTACAAAAAAGAACATTTGATAAAATTAAATATTTTTTTATTTTACCATTTAATTGCGTCGCCATTATAAGGCAGAGTTTGGACTATGCTGTATAATTAATGATAACAGAGGAACTTAGTTTTTTCAAACCTTTGATGCACATTAAAATGATATTCATAAATAAACAGGGTTTATCCTTAGTATCATGGTGGCAGATAAATATTTCTAATGCTCAATTATATTTTTTTCATTTGGATTTTGTTGTATGTTGTACTGTTGTAACACCCCACACGACTAACAGAAGTAATACAAGAAACACAAACTCTTTATGTTGAAGGATTAATGTTAAAGGATACTCTCTGCTTTCTCCTTTACTGAAGCTGCTATCTCCCCTGGTCTAAATATTGGACGTGAACAAACCCTCACTCTGTCAAACTGCAGCGTTGCATAGATCACACACATTATATTACACACGCAGGATGATTCTCAGCTCCTCTGACGGATGTTTGTGACAGGAACCCTGGATGTAACTGTGGCCTCTCGCTGTCGTCTCTCAGGAAAGCCGCTCCGTGTGGCTCCTCTCTCTCTCTTCAGCCCGCCCCGCTCTCTCTGCCTCTCGCTCGCCCACAGTGGAGGAGCACGATAAACTGTACTTGACCTGCACACATAATACACACACACACACACACACACACACACACACACACACACACACACACACACACACACACACACACACACACACACATCGATGAGTGTCTACATGTAAAAAAGAAACACCAGGGAGTATTAACACTGGAGGTGTTTAACTGTGTTGTAAAGACTGTTTGAATCAAACTCACTGAGCTCAAAGAACAAAGCGTCGGAGGACAGAGAGATTTACAGAGAACATAGCTCTCATACTGTTTGCCTTTTTTAATGTCACATATCTCTGCTTCTCTTCACCCGAGCTGAGAGCTGAACACAAACCAAGCAGGTTGTCTTGTTGAAGGAACTCTAAAACAACTACCTAGACTAGCTCTCTTTGATACAGACTGTTTTCAGACTATATGATGACTTCTTTATCGCCCTGTTTAGCATGCATGAGGATACACCAGAGCTGAAATGAAGGAAATAAATATTTATATAACCTGAAGTGAAACATGCTGTGTGCTGAAGTCTCTTTTTTTCATAAAGTAATCACTCTTCATGTTTTTAAAAGGTCTGTTTTTTTAAATGGGACTGATCCCCAAACACAGTTTCCCCTGAGACAACTACACACACTTGTCATGTGAGCAAGCATATTACATTATCCCTTACTTAGCATTCAGCCACTCCCTAGAAGTGGCAGGATTGCCTTACCTTTTAAAATCTTATACAACCTCAATTCCAAAAAAAGTGTAGACATTGTGTAAAATGTTCATTAAAAAGATTTTGATGCTTTTCAAATGATTTAAAGTCTATATGTTTACATTTAAAATTTGAAAATGATGTCCATCCATCAATCCTCCTCTTAGCCCAGACACTCCTCTCCCCGGCCACTTCCACCAGCTCTTCTGGGAGGACACACAGGCGTTCCCAGGCCAGCTGAGAGATATAATCTCGCCAGTTTGTCTCGGGTTTTTCCCAGATCCGTGTGTCAATCTCTCGCTCCCTTTTGAGCTTTACCTGGACTCTCTACTCGTTCACAGCTTTAATTACATTTATTTCTGACATGTCAGTTTTCTACAGCTGATCCTGTTGCAGTACCGTCATCAACAATATAAAGCACAACTGATCCTTAAAACCAGAGTTGTCTTTGAACGCCTCTGATACACCTCTGTGATCCTGAGGTGACTCTATTATCATCAAACAGATGCATGAGACACATAATAATGTTTCACATCATATTACAACAGTTTTCTCTCATGACTGTTTGTGTTACAGCTTTATATTAAAGTCTCAGGTTGCTTTGGTTGATTTGGCCCTGATGCTTCTTCTTAATGTTTGATAGGAGGTGCTAAATAATCCTCTGATACACTGATTGTCTGTTGTTTTGTGTTAATGGTTCTTTGATGTTTGTTCTTTCAGCACATCTCCACATTTTGTTTTGCAGATTGGTTCTCCTCCAGTAGATGTGCTTTACAGAGTATTACTTGTTGTACTGTCAGTTTTGACTTGTTCCATCCACTCCGTATTTCATTTCCATTTACTGTTGACTAAGCCGGATTACGGGAATTTCCCTCACATCACAGAGAGGAAGAGAAACTGAGGCAAGTAAAATGACAAAGAATTAGTGGATTTCATCATCTACAGTTTATGATATCATGAAGAGATTCACATAATCTGGAGACATCTCTGTACAAAAGGGACAAGGACCAAACCAAGACTGGATGGACCTGATCTTCAGGCCTTCAGGCAGCACTGCATTAAAAACAGACATGAGTAGTGGAAATCACTGCATGGGCTGAAAATCCCTTCTAAACACCATCATCTGTGAACACAGTTTATCACTGCATCCACACATGCAGGTTAAAACTGAACCATGCAAAGAAGAAACCAGATATGAACATGATCCAGAAAATCTGATATTCTTATTGGAAATCATGGACGCTGTGTCCTCCGCTCTAAAGAGGAGAGGGACCACCCGGCTTGTTATCAGCTCACAGTTCAAAGCAAGCATCCCTGATGGTATGGGGATCATAAGAGTCCATGGCATGGGTAGCTTACACATCTGTGAAGGCTCCATTAATGCTGAACAATATATACAGGTTTAGGAGCAACATATGCTGCCATCCAGACAATGCCTTCTTCAGGAATACCTTACATATTTCAGCAAGACGACGCCAAACCACATTCTGCATGTATTACAACAGCATGGCTCTGTAGTAGAAGAGTCCAGGTGCTGAACTGGCCTGCCTGCAGTCCTGACTTGTTGCTCATTGAAAACATTTGGAGAATCATGAAACTAAAAACATGACAAAGGAGACCCTGAACTGTTGAGCAGCTGAAATCCTCTATCAGGCAAGAATGAGACATTTCACTTTAAACTCCAGAAACTGGTCTCCTGGTTTACCTACGTTTACAGAGTGTGTGTGATTCTGAGAAACAGGATGTTTTAGGAAAAGGGAAGGGATTAGGAAATTGAAAGTGAAACTGTGAAGTGAAAGTTTGGCATCATGAGTCACAGCAGCAGTCCTGTGTGTATAAAACAGAGCGGTCTCTTTAGCTGGACACCATCCGAGTCCTGACTGAACTCACACACAGACACACAGAGGAGTGTGATCCAGATCCTTCTAGACACCATGAAGACAGCTATCATCGCCTTTCTCTCCTGCCTGCTCGTCCTCTGTGCACGAGGTGAGAAAACTGACTGAGGTTATTTTAGAATGAGACATCTGAACTTTTACATCAGACTGTTAAATTCTGACTCTTACTGTTTCTGTGCTTTTGATCTAAATGCTGCATGTGTCTAAATTAAATATGAGTTAAAAACAAAAATAAATCAATAGAATAAAATAAAGGTACTGATCAGAACATTTAGAGTTAAAACTGAATTAACATGTAAAATGTTGTTCATAGAGTTAACCTCTGAGTGACACATTTGAGTGTTCAAAGAAAGCAGGATGAGTTTCTTTTAGTTATAAAACACCACTTACACATGTTAAAGACAAAATCATCAAAGACATGAGATGTACTGCTTTGACCACATGGGGGCGCCAAACTCAACACAAACTGTGTTTGGAGCCGTCCTTTCTCTGGCACATGTTCATCCTGCAGCTCTCTGTCTGATCTGAAGATGATCAGCTGTTGTCTTTTATGTGGACTCAGAGAGTTTAATAAAGGTTGAAGTGAATGAATAAAGAGTGTCTTTGTGTCTTTTCTTCACACAGGACATCCAGACGCTCCTGAAACGTGCAAGTGTTCAGGATCTTTCATGGGCAGGGTCCACTCAAAGCTCATCAAGGCCGGGCCGTTCATACATGAGCCCAGTGTCTTCTGTCCTCGAACAGAGATCACGTGAGTAAAGCGGCTGAATTTACCCTCACGTCTTTATTCTGGATCTCTGAGCTGTTTGTTTTCTAACCAGGTTTTCTCTGTTTTCTGTCACAGGATCATCACGACAGCAAACAAGCAGAAGTGTATTGATCCACTGTCTCCGCCAGGACGACTCTTCCTGAGGAACAGGTGAGATCAGCTGGTGTTACAGTGAACTGATAAAGTGCTGCTGTGAATTTTCAGGATCTTTACTAACTGTGTCAAATGTTGATTTAGTCAGAAGAAGAAGGCCGCTGTGACGAGGACGACTGTCTCTGCTCAGTCCAACACTCAGAGCTCAAGGAGCCCCCAGACCACGACCAAGCTGTGAGAGTCTGACTGAGGAGGAGTTAGAGGAAGACCAACACTGTGACTTTATATCAAATAATGCTCATCAACACTGTCATGTAAATATATATATGTAAAAACGTCCTCATGTGTGTATATGAAGTAAATTATCTGTAAATATTTTTTTAATATAAAACAATAAAAGCCGTCTGATTGGACCTCTGAGCTCTGTGGCATGTTTCACCTGCTGCATGTTAGTTTAACTCAAACTGAACCTGTGTTCTGAGGAGCTGTTCAGGTTCAGACGTTGTAAAAACCTCAACAAGGTCACATTTTTTAAAGAGTTTTTCTAAAATCTTGTTGAGAACACATCATGAAACAATGTTATTTATAGTTCATCCGCAGCAAACTGTAGTTCTTTACCCAGCAGACTCATGTGACACCTGTCACATCCACCCAGGTTTTTTTTTTTAAGTTATTATTACAGGCTTTTTATGCCTTTATTTGGAGACAGAGTGTGTGTGTGGGGGGGTGTGTGTGTGGGGGGGTGGGGGTGGGGGGCAAGCAGGAAAGGGGCCACATGTTGGAATCAAACTTTGGCCGCCCCCTTGAGTACTATAGCCTCTGTACATGGGATTTAACCACAAGGTCACACCAGCGCCCCCAGTGTAAGATATCTATGCTTTATTACGACTCACTGTCCTCCATTATAACAAAATCTATTATTATAAACCAGGTCTTTCATAATCAGATTATTACTCTATGAAAACAATCAGCTGCAGCCTTTGTGTTTCCTGACAGTCTGCTGTAGCATCATGTGACTACTTCTGACACATAAAGACAGACTGCTGTGAAATCATCATTAAATGAACACACAGACAGATTTTAAAAGGTGGATGTTAAAGAATAAAACTTTGTTTCTGGTGTTTTCTTCATGTTTAATGTCAGTCTGAATTTCTTCTGTTGGTTGAAAGCTGAGGTGTCACATGAGGACAATCTCTGCAGTTTCTGATCACACACACTTTTATTTCTTCTCATAAATCATAAAATCAAACAAGTTTCCTGCAGTAAGAAATAGAGACAGGTCACAACCTGTTCTGGTGCTGGTGTTCAATCAGGTTTTTCCAGGTGTTTGATCTTCTTTTCATTTTCTCCTTATGTGACGGAGTTCAGCTCTCCGTGTTGAAGTTTTGGTAAGTGGCACTTTGAACTGTTTTAAAGACTCTTGGTTAGATTTATTAAAGTGTAAAAACAGCTGTGAGCTACAGTTTACCTCTGGGCTCCAAGCTTCTCTGACAACAGATACTATGAGACCTCCTCTGCTTAACATGGAGAGAGCTGTTCAATATCAGCATGCTAATAGTGCTAATGCAAACAGGACATTAAAACATTTAGAGAGGAGGAGAGACTCCACAACACATCCAACTTTAGTTTCAGTAGTTAAAATAACGTTTACAAGTTACAGGAGAATAAATCCACACACACTGAATCTAACAAAATCAAAACAGGTCACAGAGACACTTCCTGACGTGAGAAGTGTCTTTAAGTTGGGGGTGCTGTAGTTGGAGGTTCTATTTATTTTCATTTTGCATTTGTGCATGTAACTGAAAGGATATAGTGCATATACATTTTATTTTTATTTATATGAATGATATATTGAATGCAAGCTTCAGGTGAACTTTTTATTATAAATTCACATTAATGACTAATATATTATAAGCTACTGTAGTATGCATCAAATGCCGACTTGCAATTACTAGACATTGTTTTACAGCAAAGAGCATACAAGCAAAACCTGGTGAAACAGGCCCAAACAATGCAAATAATGAACAAAAATTATTTACCTGAACTGTCAGTGCTCCAATTAAAAAACTTCAAATGTTGCTTGGCAATCAGGGATTGATGAAATGAAATCCCTAATAAGGGCTACTTTTTAATTTTTTAATCAATGAAGAAATGTGAAATGCTCACTGTGTAAACTGTCAGTGAGGTGATGATGAAGCAGCTTCTTCTCTCTCTATGTTTCCTCCACAGCTGAAGATACAAAGTCTCTGAGACTGGATTTGACTCCAGCTGAACTCTGTCAATGTTGGTGTCGTAGAGACAGACTTCAGCTCTCCCAGCAGGGGGCGCTCTCTGCTATGGATCAGAGTGAGGACACAGAGGAGGGAGCCCCTCCCTCTGAAATCTCTCTGTGTAAGGAACATGAAGCTCTGAGGTGAGATGAGGATCTCTAACTGTTCATGACTTTTCTCCATGTCACAGCTCATCACATCACTCCTCCATCATCACTCACACTCACCGTCACATCTGCTGCTCAAATACTGAAGAACTGCTTACAGTCACTGATGATGTTGTTTGTTTGTATCAGGATGAAGAAGCAGAGACCAGAGTCTCCCGGACCCAGCTGTGTGTCCATTAAGAGTGACTGGTCTAAAGATTTTTATATTGACTTCAAAGATGAACCTCCTGCTGATAACAGGTGAGAATCAGCTGATCTCCCTCTCCTGAGAAAATAATCATGTCTCAGCCCAGAGCCTCAGAGGGTTGTAGGTCTCATCACTTTAGTACCCTACTTATAAATGTAGGCTTTCCTGTAAACAATTGATCCTGAGCAAAGACATTTTATTAGTATATAGCTTTAGGCCTCATTTTGGATCAAACTTGTGGGAGAGACAAGGCTGACAGCAGCAATTCATGCAGCCAAAAGGCAGCCTGAGTGAATACCATGAGGGCACAAGCTGGAGCTGTCACAACGTGAGAGGGGAGTAAAACAACAGCAAAACAGAGTTGGTGTGACAGCCCTTATAAACAGTTTCTGGGGGAGTCGCAGTTTTTATTATGAGTAGAAATGTCATACTGACTCCTTGGTAAGGACCAAGCCCACCTTCACCAGACCACCACAGGTCATTCTCTCTGATCCACCACCATCTTAATCTTTCAGCAGCTTCTGATGTGATCTTGATGGTTCAGAGATGTTAAGCACTGTGTCTGCTTTGCAGGGTGTTCAGCCAACAAAGACTTTATATCCAGAATCCATGAACTGTGCATCTGCTGTTTATCTCTGCCTGAGACACAGCTTTGACATCCTCTGTCAGAAGACCCTCTTTGTCTCCTTGAACTCCTCAGTCTGTTTTTCTTAAGGTCCAATCAGCTCAAACATGGTCACCAAGGGTTCTGGCCTTGTTAATGTTGGTGAAATGATGCTTTTCGATCACTCACCTCTATGCCCTGTCAGTTTGTTGCTGTGTTATTAGCTCCTAAAACTTGATGTTTTCTCTCCAGAGTTCAGCAGAGCTCAGAGGATCTCGGTGATCAGTCAGACCAGCAGCATCAAACAGACCTGGACTCAATATTTATGGTATGTTCCACACCTTTAACAAAAACAACAATAATAATTTAATGCTGAATCATCATTCTGTTTCCACCAGCTGGACTCTAAAATGAGATGAATCACATGTTGTGTTCTGACAGTTTAAACTTCATATGCAGTGTCTCTTTCTGTTCCAGCTGCTGGAGGAGAACATCATCACCTTTGTGAAGAAGGAGCTGAAGAGAGTCCAGAGGGTTCTGAGATCAGATTACCCAGCATGCTTTGAGGGTCAGAGTGAGGATGGTGAGGTTTTAGATGGTGAGGATGAAGAGCAGAGGAAGAGCAGCAGAGATGCTTTTCTGAAGATCACTCTGCACTTCCTGAGGAGAATGAAGCAGGAGGAGCTGGCCGACTGTCTGCAGAGCAGTAAGAGGAATTTAACTTATTAAACATGATAGAGTGAGGAAATAGAGGTTTATGAATATTTCTAAACTTTGTAGTTAATATGATTTATACATCTTTATCAGATCACAGGATGTTTGTCCTTCACTGATAGGAAAGAAAAGTTCTTCTGTACCACTCAACCCCTCTGGATTTACATCTGGATGTGAGATCCACTCTTTGGATCTGATATCATTATATATGTTATTTCACATTCATATCAGCTTCTACTATCATTTACAAATACTAAACTTTGGCAATGACACAACAAATGCAAAGAATGAATTCAAGATCTTCATAAAGACAATGTTATTTGAGCTATGCAGACATTTCCAGGAATTTGTTCTACCAGCAACTCACCTGTTCTATTTTATTCAGCTTTGACACTGTGCAGTGTCTCTCTTTCCTAACTATCCTCCATTCCTGTGAAACAATCTTGAGAAGATCTCCTCGATGTGATCCTCTGACAGAGGTCACTGATCTTAATGAACTGTGGTCAACTATTGTCACTTGATGGATGCTTTAAAACCAAAATGAGAAAAGTATTTGAACAAGAACAGAGCATTACATTTACAGAGGAAGGATTTAAATGTCCCACACAAGCTCTCTCTGTGCTCAATCTGGACTCACTTTCTAAAGTTAGGTGGTCTTAAATGTTTCCCTGAATAGAGGTCAAGTGTAACAGATGCAATATACTGTATCTTTATGCAACTTACGTCACATGTTCTGTTCGTTCTCAAAGTTATCAAACCTCTGGAAGAACTACAACTGTACTTTAGGACCATGACCCACAGATGTTTTTTTTTTTTTCTTAAACTGGAAAAAAGAGAGACGAGCTGAGAGGTGGTTCAGAGAAGTTCTTTGACAAATGGCAACCCTTTGTAACACATTTCAACTAATTTGAGAAATTATTATGATTTTCATGAACATAAAAGTAAATATTTGTAGAACATGCACTAATTGATACAGAAATTAATTCAGTAAATATTTTGTACCACCCACTCATGGTTTTGTACGTTGCTCTCATATTTAGGATCTTATGACGCAGTGTGCCAACGTAAACTGAAGTCTAGCCTGAAGGAGAAGTTCCAGTGTGTGTTTGAGGGGATCGCTAAAGCAGGAAACCCAACCCTTCTGAACCAGATCTACACAGAGCTCTACATCACAGAGGGAGAGACTGGAGAGGTCAATGATGAACATGAGGTCAGACAGATTGAAGCAGCATCCAGGACACCACACAGAGCAGAAACAACCATCAGACCAGAAGACATCTTTAAAGGCTCACCTGGAAGAGATGAACCAATCAGAACAGTGCTGACAAAGGGAGTGGCTGGCATCGGGAAAACTGTCTTAACACAGAAGTTCACTCTGGACTGGGCTGAAGACAAAACCAACCAGGACATCCAGTTCACATTTCCCTTCACTTTCAGAGAGCTGAATGTGCTGAGAGAGAGAACGTTCAGCTTGGTGGAACTTGTTCATCACTTCTTTACTGAAACCAGAGAAGCAGGACTCTGCAGGTTTGAAGAGTTCCAGGTAGTGTTCATCTTTGACGGTCTGGATGAGTGTAGACTTCCTCTGGACTTCCACAACAATCAGATCCTGACTGATGTCACAAAGTCCACTTCAGTGGATCGTCTGCTGACAAACCTCATCAGGGGGAACCTGCTCCCCTCTGCTCGCCTCTGGATAACCACACGACCTGCAGCAGCCAATCAGATCCCTCCATGGTGTGTTGACATGGTGACAGAGGTCAGAGGGTTCAGTGACCCTCAGAAGGAGGAGTACTTCAGGAAGAGGCTCAGAGACCAGGAACAGGCCAGCAGAATCATCTCCCACATCAAGACATCCCGAAGCCTCCACATCATGTGCCACATCCCGGTCTTCTGCTGGATCACTGCTACAGTTCTGGAGGATGTGCTGAAGACCAGAGAGGGAGGAGAGCTGCCCAGAACCCTGACTGAGATGTACATCCACTTCCTGGTGGTTCAGACCAAACGGAAGAGCATCAAGTACGATGGAGGAGCTGAGACTGATCCTCACTGGAGTCCAGAGAGCAGGAAGATGATTGAGTCTCTGGGAAAACTGGCCTTTGAGCAGCTGCAGAAAGGAAACCTGATCTTCTATGAGTCCGACCTGACAGAGTGTGGCATCGAGATCAGAGCAGCCTCAGTGTACTCAGGAGTGTTCACACAGATCTTCAGAGAGGAGAGAGGACTGTACCAGGACAAGGTGTTCTGCTTCATCCATCTGAGCGTTCAGGAGTTTCTGGCTGCTCTTCATGTCCATCTGACCTTCACCAAGTCAGGACTCAACCTGATGTCAGAAGAAGAAACAACGTCCCTGATGTCAGAAGAAGAACAAACAACCTCCATGATGTCTGGAACAAGAGAAAACAAAGCGAGACGTCTCTATCAGAGTGCTGTGGACCAGGCCTTACAGAGCCCAAATGGACACCTGGACTTGTTTCTCCGCTTCCTCCTCGGCCTTTTACTAAAGACCAATCAGAATCACTTACGAGGTCTGCAGACGCAACCCAGAAGTAGCTCTAAGACTAAAACAGAAACAGTCGAGTACATCAAGAAGAAGATCAGTGAGAATCTGTCTGCAGAGAGAAGCATCAACCTGTTCCACTGTCTGAATGAACTGAATGATCAATCTCTAGAGGAGGAGATCCAATACTTCATGAGATCAGGACATCTCTCCACAAATAAACTGTCTCCTGCTCAGTGGTCGGCTCTGGTCTTCATCTTACTGTCATCAGAGAAAGATCTGGACGTGTTTGACCTGAAGAAATACTCTGCTTCAGAGAAGGCTCTTCTGAGGCTGCTGCCAGTGATCAAAGCCTCAAATAAAGCTCTGTATGTACACACAAAACTATGAATTATAAACCATGTTTTTCTTCACTCAGAAGAACACACTTCTCTTCATAATGACTTTCTTTTGTGTACCCCTCACTGTTCTTCAGGTTAAGTTCCTGTAGAGTCTCTGAAAGAAGCTGTGAATCTCTGTCCTCAGTCCTCAGCTCACAGTCATCTAGTCTGAGAGAGCTGGACCTGAGCAACAACGACCTGCAGGATTCAGGAGTCAAGCTGCTGTGTGAGGGACTGAAGAGTCCTCACTGTAGACTGGAAACTCTCAGGTTAGTACAAAACTGTGTGAAAATGATTACCATCTGACATAATACTATTTTATAAAGCAGTTATTAACTTTCCGTTTTATGATCCCCCTTCAGGATGAGTTCCTGTAACCTCTCAGAGAGAAGCTGTGGAGCTCTGTCCTCAGTCCTCAGCTCACAGTCTTCTAGTCTGAGAGAGCTGGACCTGAGCAACAATGACCTGCAGGATTCAGGACTCAAGCTGCTGTGTGAGGGACTGAAGAGTCCTCACTGTAGACTGGAAACTTTCAGGTTAGTACAAAACTGTGAAAAGGACAACCCTCTATTATGATATTATTTTATCATCCAGTTATTAACTTTACGTTCTATTATTTCCCTTCAGGATGAGTTTCTGTAACCTCTTAAAGAGAAGCTGTGAAGCTCTGTCCTCAGTCCTCAGCTCACTGTCCTCTAGTCTGAGAGAGCTGGACCTGAGCAACAATGACCTGCAGGATTCAGGAGTCAAACTGTTGTGTGAGGGACTGAAGAGTCCTCACTGTAGACTGGAAACTCTCAGGTTGGTTTGCAGCTGATTGAAATGATGACCACACAGGCATGTATTTCTTTTACCCATCCATTCATTTTTATGACGTAGATATATGTACTCTGTTGTGAGACAGTCCTTCAGTTATGTTTACCTGGACTTGAGGCAGCAACTCACTCTAACCTGACAGAATCAGTCCATCATTTTCAGGTTGAGAACTTTGTCTTCAGAATTAGAGCTGGCCATCTCCCCTGAACGTTTCATACTCTTTCCCAATGATCACCACATGTCCTAGAGAATTTACAGGGGGTATGTGACCTGCTGTGTTTGCCCTCTTTGTCCTCGTCCTCTATCACAAAGAACCAATCGTCTCTTTGACTGAGACACAAACTGTTTCTTCTGTATTTAACACCACTTGATCAGTAAGAAAGAAAGGTAATATGTAGTTTTAACTGTGAGAGTGTGTGTGTGCATGTGTGTGTGCGTGCGTGCGTGCGTGTGTGTGTGTGTGTGTGTGTGTGTGTGTAGCTTGTCAGGCTGTCAGATCAAAGAGGAGGGTTGTGCTTCACTGGCCTCAGCTGTTAGCTTCTCTCGTCTGAGAGACCTGGACCTGAGCTACAATCATCCAGGAGAACCTGGAGAGGCGCTGCTGACTGCTCAACTGGAGGATCCACGCTGCAGGCTACAGACACTGAGGTACAGACAGACACACAGCCAGACAGACAGACAGACACACACACACACACACACACACACACACACACACACACACACACACACACACACACACACACACACACACACACACACACACACACACACACACACACACAGACAGACAGACAGACAGACAGACAGACAGACAGACTGCTTGTTTGTATATTTTTCTTCCACCCTCTCCCTGATAGCATCTAGTGAGATGTAGTATTTATATCACCATGAAAACATTTATCAGAAAGAGGGTCTGTAAAAACTGCTTCTGTTTCTTCCTCCAGGTTGGACCATGGTGGACCACACAGACTCAGAGCTGGTCTGAAGAAATGTGAGTGTGTTTAAGTTTGATTCGTTCAAACACAGCCGCACAAAGACAAGTTTAAATCAGGATCTAGTTTGTTTTTGTTTGTGAATTTAAAGATTGTAGAATTAAGATGATTTAAAATCTACAAACTGTACGAAGAAATCCAACAAAAATAAAAGATTCATTTTGTATTTTATTTTTATTTTTAAAATTACCTCAGTTTAGAATTATAGTTCTGAACTTTCAACTTAATGGCTACATTTACATGAGCCTTTTCATTCCTCTTTAATTCAAAATAAAAATTAAATCCTCTATAAAAAGATTAAATATAGCCATGTAAACACCTAATTCCAAATGAAAATGACCATTCGAAATTAAACTTAAATCCAAAGTAAGTGGCTGGTTTCTTTTGATTTTAAATCCGAATTGAATAATTCCGCGATCATGTATACGTTCATTCCGCTTTAAATTAATTCTGGTCATTCTGCGCATGCTCGTTCCATGGTCCTGTCGCGATGCCGCACATATTCTGCGCTGGCGGGCACATATTCCAGGATGGCTGCCCAAAGCAAGCGTTTGACTCGAGCCAAGACTATTTACTGACTATTCCTTGCCAACCCTAACCTGGATTATTAATTTCAAATACTGTTTATTATCATATATCATATCATCAACATCATATCATGTCATATTATATTATTATTGTGTACTACAACTGATCATGGTACTATTATATAATACTTTTTACTATTCTCTTCATCTTCATACAGTCTTATTATATACCCATATTTAATTATTATATTGCTTAATCTGTCATAACCAAACCATAATCACACCATGTCAACCTGTCACTACTGAATCATTTTTAATAGTCCCTGTAATTACTACTATTAACACCATTTGTAACATTTTTATATATTTTACATTTTTATTATTTCTTTATTTGTGTTGTTTTTTTTCTTTGTTTTTTTTTACTTCATTAAACTTATTCTCAATTGTACTTATGTCCCGGTTGCTGCAACAACCGAATATCCTAGGGATCAATAAAGTGATATCTTATCGTATTACATTATTCAGAGCTGAATATGAAGTGTAAGGTTGATTGTCTCTCAGTGACTGTCAGTAAACAGAAGATAACCTGCAGCTGTGTTTGTCTGGTTCTCTCCATCAGACGCCTGTGAGCTGGAACTGGACACAAACACTGTGAACATAAAACTCACACTGTCTGACACCAAAAGGAAGGTGACATGGGTGAAGAAGCCTCAGTCATATCCTGATCATCCAGACAGATTTGACCCCTGGCCTCAGGTGCTGTGTATGACTGGTTTGACTGGTCGCTGTTACTGGGAGGTCGAGTGGAGAGGAGAGGTTTCTGTATCAGTGACTTACAGAGGAATCATCAGGAAAGGAAGAAATGCTAGATTTTTGTTTGGAGAAAATGATCACTCCTGGGCACTACGCTGCTCTGATTATAAAGGTTACTCTGTCTGGCACAATAACAAAGTAACAAACATCTCCTCCTCCTCTGTCTCTCACAGAGTAGCAGTGTATGTGGACCATTCTGCTGGCACTCTGTCTTTCTACAGAGTCTCCTATGGCACACTGATCCACCTCCACACCTTCAACACCACATTCACTGAACCTCTGTATCCTGGGTTTGGGCTTGGGCCTGGGATTGGGTTTACGCTCTGGTCTGGTTTCTCGTTGTCTTGGTGTTCTCTGTTGTTTAAAGAAACACTGTTCACTGAAGATCAGCTGAATGTGTTCACTCTGTGAAGCAGATCAGTCTCAAACTATTGAATCAGTCTGATTTAATTTATTTGACTCCAAACATTTATCACATAAACAGAATGCTCAGTGATTTTTAAAAACATCTTTAAAAAATAACTATTTGTTCATTTCTATTTAATTTATATTTTGAATAATATCACATATTGTATTAAAGTCTCGACTCTATATCGAAGGGAAATATTCTATTTCTGCTGTCTTCAGTTGATTTTTAACACCTTCATTAGATTCAGGTGTTCAACAGCTGGTTTATCTAGACCGGGGCCCGCTCCTCTTCATCACACCACTGTCTTACTGAACATACTGTATCTGTTTCTTCTTTATATCACTCTATACATTGCTCATTACTCAGCAGCTTAAAGCTTGATTGTAGCTCTGGTTAGATGATGAACTGTGTTTGATTATTGTATTGCAACGCCCTGTATGCAGGGTTATCTAAACAATCTGTAGGAAGGCTTCAGCTCATTCAGAACACAGCAGCCAGAATCCTGACACATAAGAAAATTTGAACATATCACTCGGTTTTCAAAACACTTCGTTGGCTCCCCGTTAAATACAGAATCACTTTCAAAATCCTATTATTAGTCCATACAGCACTCAATGGTTTAGTTCTACAGTACATTTCTGACTTGCTCACAGTCTATAACCCGACCCAGACCATTAGGTCATCAGGTGGAAGACTTTTAAGTGTACCCAGAGTCAGATCAAAGTCTTGTGAAGGGACCTTTAGTTACTGTGGTCCTTCTCTCTGGGATAAACTGCCTGCTGACCTGAGGTCCATCACTACTGTCAGTACCATAAAAAAACTCAAAACTTAATGATTTTCCAGAGCGTATGAATAATATGATGAGTGATGTGACTGGCTGCATGTGCGGCAACACTAGCTTTTGGTTTGATTGCTGTGTGATGTATGCTGAGTGTTTTTATGTTTTTATTTTTTGTCTTTGTTTGTATCCTCAATGTAAATCACTTGTCATGAAATGTGCTTAATGAATAAAATTGCTATAAAGTCAAAACATTTGCATTTTTGTGTTATCATTCCTAGCAGATGCAGAAAATAACAGCATCTGTGTGACGTCCTCTTCCTGTCACTTTTCTGTTGGTATTTTCTTTTCATTCAACCACTCCTGTTCCTCTTCTGAAGCCCAAACCGTGTAGCAGTTTGTGTTTGCTTTCTTTAACTGGGTAGACATCACTCACATACTTAGAGAAAAAGGACGTTTCTATGAATGTCATAACCCGGCTCGTGAGCCAAGACAAAAGACAGGAGGAGACAGGAGTGATATAAATGTTATTCAATATAAAATAAGTGAAATGAACTGAATAATAAGAATGGATATGAGGTGTGTGAAGTCAGCAGTGTCAGTAGTGTGTGTGTGTGGGTGTGTGAACATGTTGAAGTGAGAGATGTTGAGGAGTGCACTAACAGGGTATCTGACTCAAACACAGCGGTGCAGACACTGGTCTGACAGCAGAGAGAGGTCGAGGCTGCAGGAAGCCTGCTTTGATATCAGGTGTGGAGCAACGGGCCCAGGTGCTCCAGATCCCAGAGGATGATACCAATCAGGTCTACTGTGACCTGGAAGAAACATAACAGCTACTAGAACAACTCTAAACACATAAACCCAAAGCAGAGTCTAACACACAAGCCTTCAAAATAAGAGATGGAATGTGGAGTCATTTTTAGGAACAAGGATACACTACAACTTATTGTCCTCCATTATAAAATAAGATCTATTATTACTATAAACTAGGGCTTTCATAATCAGATTCTTAATCTATGGAAACAAACAGCCTTTGTGTTTCCTGACAGTCTGCTGGAGCATCATGTGACTGCTTTCATTCCCTCTGACAGATTAATGTATGAAACTTGAGCTCAGTAGCTCTCTGACACATAAAAACAGACTGCTGTGAAATCATCATTGAATGATCACACAGACAGTTAGTGTTAAAAAGGTGGATGTTACAGAATAAAACATTGTTTCTGGTGTTTTCTTCATGTTTAATGTCAGTCTGAATTTCTTGTGTTGGTTGAAAGCTGAGGTGTCACATGAGGACAATCTCTGCAGCTTGTGATCACACACTTTTATTTCTTCTCATAAACTCTACAATAAAAGAATGAGGGAGTGACCTTTGAAACCCTGTTGCAGTGGTGGTAAAGAGACATATTGGAGTTTGTCCCTTCATTTTCTCCTGATGTGATGCCGTTCAGCTCTCTGTTGAAGTTTTGGTAAGTGACACTTTTAACTTTTTCAAAGGCTGTAGGTTACATTTAATGAAGTTTAAAAACAGCTGTAAAAATGTAAAATGAGCTACTCTGAGAACAGAAACTGTGAGATTTCCTCTCTTTAAATAAGCATGCTAACAGTGCTGGTGCTAAAAACATTCTTTAGGGCTGTCGTGAGAGAAGATGAGGCCGAACATCAAACATCTAACTAGTTATTAAAATAAATGCTGAGAGTTCAAACTGAGTAAATGTCTGCCTGTGATTGAAGCAGAGATTAGAGAGCACACAGGGTTTGTTTCTTTCAGCTTTTCACAACTTTTCAAATATTTTGTTGCCACCGTCCAAACTTTATTAATGTGCTTTTGACATCAAATTCAAAATGTGAAGATCATTTTCCACTACGTTTAAATTTGTAAGTTTCAATGTTTTGTAAAGTTATCACACTTTGTGTCTGTTTTTGGATGTGGGGTTGTAGAACTTTTATCAGCTACGTGTACTTTCAATAGTGAAATGTAATCCTTAAATGTTTGATGAAAGGGTGGGGCAGTTCCTTGTTTGATATCTGATGGTAATCTGAAGGTTTTTATCACTTCATGATGTCCAATAAGATCAAAGTATTTTTATTATTCAAATGTTATTGATCCTTTGATAACAAAGTCTGACGTTTCAGCAGAACACAGACAAAATCTAGTTCAGAGTATAAGTAAGGATGTTAGAGGTCAATAAAAACAAAATGAGAAAAAAAAATATTAAAACAAAAACTGTACATGTTTGATTTAGTCCAAACTGGAGCTTATGCAGATTAAATACACACAGGACACCACCAGTTTCAGTACTTTAGATGTAACTCTAGTACCAGTGCTGAACTGGTTCAGAAAGGTCTTCTTATCCTGATGGTGTTGAGGTCCTCCTGCAGGTGTGATGTTTATAACCAGTGAGCACTAAACAGGATTTCAAAATTGATATCTTGTTATCAACAGAGTGAAATCAGGTTTGAATGTCAAAGTCCTCTTGGAATCCATTTCCAACCGTCTAAGTTAAAGCTATAAAAAACTTGTTTTACGATTAAACAATATTTAATAAAAGGATGACGAGAATGATGATTGTAGCAGATTTTCTCCAAAAATTGTTTTACAGCATAGATTCACTTTTACACATTTCACTTTCATACAAACTCATACATACAGAGATTAATGGATCTCTGGATCTCTGTTTTTTTTAATGTAATCTGGCTCTGCTCGAAATGTTTTCCTTGGTGACTGAGATGCACTGTTGTAAAACAATAATTTGAGATGTCACAAGATGTCTGTTAATGTGTGAGGAATCTTGTGACAGAACCCAGTGAGCATTTTCCGTTGAAATTAGTTGTAATAACGTCCAAAGAGTTCAAATTGAATGTTTTTTCAACATCTATTTGCAGAACATAATTCAACTGCTTCAACCATATTTCAGCTTTTGTCAAGATTCATCACACATTCACACACACACACACACACACACACACACACACACACACACACACACACACACACACACACACACACACACACACACACACACACACAAACACTAACAGTGATGTGCGCCACTGCCGGATGTGCAGCAGATGTTGCTGTGCTGCACTTTATGAGGCTTAAACTGATGGTGTGAGCATACCCGCATTTCTTCTACCCATGCAAGGAGTTGATGCCACTATCACAAGTGTTTGCTTAGCACCTACTGCAGTGTGTATTGTGCACATATGGTACATATATTTACTATTGTTATCTTGAATATTATCTAATATTTTCTGAGTAAGTGATGTCAAAATGTGCTCTCTCCCACTTTGGAGAGGGAGACTGTGCCCACAGATTATTAATACAAGTATTGTGTGTATTTGATTCTTTGTAGAACACTTATTTATGCTTTCCTTCACCAAACCAAGCTTTTAGAGAAGCAGCTAACATTCACAGGATTTTTTATCGGCCAAACTTTTTTTTTCTCATCTCTTTAGTCTATATCAGAGGTGTCCAAACTTTTTTCAAAGAGGGCCACATTTGATGTTGTCAGAATACCTCAGGGCCAGTGGCTCCTACCGAGACTTAGGAATCATAAAAGTTATATATGAAATATCTCTTTAATGACAATTATTTTAAACATTCTCTCAATAAATCAGTAACTAGGTAGTCCTCAGTTCTCCACAAGCCATGTACACATGAGCAAACGTCATCTTCTTCTGGAGGAAAATGGTCGGGCGATGTGGGAAAAATATTGTCTCATTATTTTCCTATGGCAGGATCATGATCTGGATTTCATCACATTTCTTTTTCCTGTTGTTTTTTAGACTTTTCTGACCAGCAGACAACATTTTTAGAAGTAAATAATTATTTTCCTGAGTTCTGAACAATTTTTATGCACCAAATTTGACCTTTTTAGTACAATTTCATAATTTTGATCTTGTCTGGTGTTCTCTTTTGTGTCTTCTGAACTTTTAGTGTTTATCAAGAACATTTTCACATCATGATGAAAACATTAATTTGAAAACCTGTCAGCTTTAAGAGTTCTTGTGTTTCTTCTTTATTGCCGTCTTCCAGAATTCCCAGAGCTTTGGCTTTAGACAGGCAGTCCATATGAAGCTTTTTAAGACATTTCTGGATTGACTTTAGTTTTGTTTGTGCGCTTGAAAGAAACTGCAAATGTACAGATGATTCAGAATGTGATTCATTTCTAATGCTATTAATTAATGCTATAAATAACACATTTTAAGATGGAAGCTCGGGGCCATAAATAAATGGACCTTGGGCCGCGATTGGCCCCCGGGCCGTACTTTGGACACCCCTGGTCTATATGGTGTCTGCCTGTCCTGCTTTGGTCTCAGATTGCGAATTAGCATGCAGTGAAAGAGAATGGTTTTACAAACAAGTAGATTTTATTTTGTACGGAGCTGGCAGAGCGGACACTAAAAAAAAGACCCTCTGCGCATGTAAATCAAAAATAGCTTGAAAAGAACTTGATTAGTCAACAACGTAAATGACATTTTAACATAAATGTTTGACAAAGTATTTTGCATAGAGGGTAAAAAAACCTTTAACTTTTCAACCAGTTTTTAACTTATTTTCAACAGAGAAATGATCACTGTGCAGAGTGTCAGTGAGGTGATGATGAAGCAGCTTCTTCTCTCTGTGTTTCCTCCACAGCTGAAGATACAAAGGGCCCGATCTACTAAAGGTTTGCATGTATAAAAACATGTGCAAACTTGATAGTGCGCGCAAAGCAGATGTACTAATCGGGTGCACAGAGGATTGCGTCTTTCAAATGAGCAAAATAGCACTTGCTATCCATTTAGTGCGTTTGCCTTCATGAATATGCAAAATACATGCAGATTATCAAAACGCACAAAATACAAGGAGGAGGAGATGCAAATGTAATCATTTAGCACATGCAATTTGATTTATCAAACCTGAAGCAGATAGCGGGCTGAGTTTTTGCGTCTACATTTAGCACGTTTGAAAGGCAGGTGCAAACTGGCACAGCGTTACGCACACATGGCTGCGGTCACTGTTAAGCTCATCATCACATTGCTTTACAACATGCCTGCAACAGCGGGGCTTACAAGCATTACTGCAGTTTTTACACACAGTTATGTCATTTTGAAGTCAATCAAACGGACATGAAGTCTAACAAACCAAGAGAACAAAAATAATAATAATAATGATAAAACAACACAAATTCAAAGCAGTTCAGCACCACGGATAGCGACCGCATCATTCTGACACCCACTTTAACTGTTTCAACTAATGAGAGCACAGTAGGTCACTGTATCAACAGATATAAAGTTTAGTCAAATTGGCACAGCGGCCCAAATGCTCACATACAAACAAAAAAATCAACATGAAGTACTCGGCCTACTCACTACTGTTTGGACGAGCCTTAAGCTCCGCGGACTTGTTCACAATGCACTGTATGTCAATTTTCTTTGCTCTGTCATTCTCAATAGATAACATGACATGTCCACTCAGTCTCTCCTGTCCCACCGTGCTCAACAAGAGGTTTTTAGTTAGTTTTAACTTGGAGAATGAGCGCTCAGAAGGTGCAACGGTGACGGGAGGAGTACATAATAAAAGCATGGGCAGGGCGGTGCAAACCTTACAGAATGCATAAGTTGCTGCTGGGTGGTTGACACTCATTGACAATGAGCATTTTTGCCGGATCCACAACAGACTTTTGCTTTGGTATCTGGTCCCTGAAAGAGGTCCCTGAAAAATGTTCACCCAAAAGTTGCTCTCTGCGTCAGTGAGGCAACTGTCTTCATCAAAGTGATGCCTAACTTGTCTGGCCCTGGTTGTTTCAAAACTGCGATTGATTGATGTCTCTCCAGGAGTTCACCGATATGTTTATTTCCCTCCTCCACAAAGATCTCCAACTCCATGGCTTCAAACTTCATTTATCGTTTAAGGCCACTCTGCTCTCTCAAACTCTCCATGGGGACAGCCGATGGCACACGCAAAATCCTCGTAAAATAGGGCGGTCCGCACCACTTTTGCACTCATTATCATTTGTGCACGCAGTCTTAGTAGATCACCCGCAACACGCCCAGAAATAACGTGCAAAATTATTATTTGCACACGCAAATTAGCGCTCGTTATTTGGGATTATAGTAGATTAGGCCCAAAGTCTCTGAGACTGGATGTGACTCCAGCTGAACTCCGCCGCTGTTGTTGTTGTAGAGTTCAGCTCTCCCAGCAGGGGGCGCTCTGCTATGGATCAGAGTGAGGACACAGAGGGGGGAGCACCTCCCTCTAAAATCTTTGCATGAGGAACATGAAGCTCTGAGGTGAGATGAGGATCTCTAACTGTCCATGACTCTTCTCCGTGTCACAGCTCATCACATCACTCCTCCATCATCACTCACACTCACCGTCACATCTGCTGCTCAAATACTGAGGAACTGCTAACAGTCACTAATAATGCTGTTTGTGTGTATCAGGGTGGAGAAGCAGAGAGCAGAGTCTCCTGGACCCAGCTGTGAGTCCGTGAAGGGTGCCTTCTCTAAAGATGACATCAATGACTTCAAAGATGGACCTCCTGCTGATAAAAGGTGAGAATTAGAAACTAAAGTTTATGATCTCCCTCTCCTGAGAAAATACTTGTGTCTCAGCCCAGAGCTTCAGAGTGTTGTAGGTCTCACCATTTGATTGTTTCAGCAGTGACATCACAGAGTTCACCTGTTCAACAGTCACCTGACAAAGAGTTCAGAGATTAGGAACAACATGATAAACCATATCAGAGTGTTTGTGTCTGTGAAAACATCACAGCAGTGATCAGAGCAGCAGCTGACTTCAGAGATGGATCTTCATGAACTGAGGTCATGATGTTGAAGGATCTCAGATTAACAAACAGAGTCAACAAATGAAAGAATTGTGAACTTGATCTGAACAACATCCTGAATATATCAGTGTAGATCTGGACCTTATGAACTGCATCAAGTAAAAGTAAAGGGACATTTAAAGTTATTTCTGTTCTGTTTGGTTAGTTTTCTGTGATGAGCTCAACTTTAATAACTTCTTTTAGTTTCTGCCAAGATTTAACTGTCAGGACTTGTAAGACTCAGGCTACCAGGTATGAGGTCATCTACAACCTTTAATCCAGAGATCTTGGCCTCATGTTGCCAATACACTGCTGAGCATCTAGAGACTGCATTCAAATCTCTTGAATGGCTTCTGAGACAGAAAGATTGTTGTGCCTTTCAGGGCAAAACAGAGTTAAACACTGCTGTGTAGGTCCTGGATTCTCTAACATGTCTTTTGAGCAGTTAAGTTCATATTTTATTATGTAAAAGCTTGTCATTGAAAATCCCAATAAAATGGTCTGGCCTGAATGAGGTCTCATTTAAATTTATCCCCATAGTTATGTGAGTTTGACATTCTTTGTGTGTAGTGTTTTGAACAGACACAAGTGTCTACTGTATTTTGGGTTAGTAACTGTTAATGAAAGACATAGGAAGTGTGCAGTCTGTAGAGCTCTCTCCTTGAGATTCTCTAGTTGCGTTCATTAATCAGCTCTTTGCTTGTTTCAGGATGCAGGAGCAGAGACCAGAGTCTCCTGGACCCAGCTGTGTGTCCCTGAAGAGTAACTTTTCTAAAGATGACTATATTGACTTCAAAGATGGACCTCCTGCTGATAAAAGGTGAGAATTAGAAGCTAAAGTTTATGATCTCCCTCTCCTGAGAAAATACTCGTGTCTCAGCCCAGAGCTTCAGAGTGTTGTAGGTCTCACCATTTGATTGTTTCAGCAGTGACATCACAGAGTTCACCTGTTCAACAGTCACCTGACAAAGCGTTCAGAGATTAGGAACAACATGATAAACCATATCAGAGTGTTTGTGTCTGTGAAAACATCACAGCAGTGATCAGAGCAGCAGCTGACTTCAGAGATGGATCTTCATGAACTGAGGTCATGATGTTGAAGGATCTCAGATTAACAAACAGAGTCAACAAATGAATAAAGTGTGAACTTGATCTGAACAACATCCTGAATATATCAGTGTAGATCTGGACCTTATGAACTGCATCAAGTAAAAGTAAATTTACATTTAAAGTAATTTCTGTTCTGTTTGGTTAGTTTTCTGTGATGAGCTCAACTTTAATAACTTCTGTTAGTTTGTGCCAAGATTTAACTGTCAGGACTTGTAAGACTCAGGCTACCAGGTATGAGGTCATCTACAACCAATAGTCCAGAGATCTTGGCCTCATGTTGCCAATACACTGCTGAGCACCTAGAGACTGCATTCAAATCTCTTGAATGGTTTCTGAGACAGAAAGATTGTTGTGCCTTTCAGGGCAAAACAGAGTTAAACACTGCTGTGTAGGTCCTGGATTCTCTAACATGTCTTTTGAGCAGATAAGTTCATATTTTATTATGAAAAGCCTGTCATTAAAACTCCCAATAAAGTAGTCTGGCCTGCATGAGGTCTCATTTAAATTTATCCCCATCGTTATGTGAGTTTGACATTCTTTGTGTGTAGTGTTTTGAACAGACACAAGTGTCTACTGTATTTTGGGTTAGTAACTGTTAATGAAAGACATAGGAAGTGTGAAGTCTGTAGAGCTCTCTCCTTGAGATTCTCTAGTTGCATTTATTAATCAGCTCTTTGCTTGTTTCAGGATGCAGGAGCAGAGACCAGAGTCTCCTGGACCCAGCTGTGTGTCCCTGAAGAGTAACTTTTCTAAAGATGACTATATTGACTTCAAAGGTGGACCTCCTGCTGATAAAAGGTGAGAATTAGAAGCTAAAGTTTATGATCTCCCTCTCCTGAGAAAATACTCGTGTCTCAGCCCAGAGCTTCAGAGTGTTGTAAGTCTCACCATTTGATTGTTTCAGCATTGACATCACAGAGTTCACCTGTTCAACAGTCACCTGACAAAGAGTTCAGAGATTAGGAACAACATGATAAACCATGTCAGAGTGTTTGTGTCTGTGAAAACATCACAGCAGTGATCAGAGCAGCAGCTGACTTCAGAGATGGATCTTCATGAACTGAGGTCATCATGTTGAAGGATCTCAGATTAACAAACAGAGTCAACAAATGAAGGAATTGTGAACTTGATCTGAACAACATCCTGAATATATTAGTGTAGATCTGGACCTTATGAACTGCATCAAGTAAAAGTAAATTTACATTTAAAGTCATTTCTGTTCTGTTTGGTTAGTTTTCTGTGATGAGCTCAACTTTAATAACTTCTGTTAGTTTGTGCCAAGATTTAACTGTCAGGACTTGTAAGACTCAGGCTACCAGGTATGAGGTCATCTACAACCAATAGTCCAGAGATCTTGGCCTCATGTTGCCAATACACTGCTGAGCACCTAGAGACTGCATTCAAATCTCTTGAATGGTTTCTGAGACAGAAAGATTGTTGTGCCTTTCAGGGCAAAACAGAGTTAAACACTGCTGTGTAGGTCCTGGATTCTCTAACATGTCTTTTGAGCAGATAAGTTCATATTTTATTATGAAAAGCTTGTCATTAAAACTCCCAATAAAGTAGTCTGGCCTGCATGAGGTCTCATATAAATTTATCCCCATAGTTATGTGAGTTTGACATTCTTTGTGTGTAGTGTTTTGAACAGACACAAGTGTCTACTGTATTTTGGGTTAGTAACTGTTAATGAAAGACATAGGAAGTGTGAAGTCTGTAGAGCTCTCTTTTCTTGAGATTCTCTAGTTGCATTTATTAATCAGCTCTTTGCTTGTTTCAGGATGCAGGAGCAGAGACCAGAGTCTCCTGGACCCAGCTGTGTGTCCCTGAAGAGTAACTTTTCTAAAGATGACTATATTGACTTCAAAGGTGGACCTCCTGCTGATAAAAGGTGAGAATTAGAAACTTAAGTTTATGATCTCCCTCTCCTGAGAAAATACTTGTGTCTCAGCCCAGAGCTTCAGAGTGTTGTAGGTCTCACAATTTGATTGTTTCAGCAGTGACATCACAGAGTTCACCTGTTCAACAGTCACCTGCAGTCAAAGCTCTTGAATGGTTTCTGAGACGAAGTGAGTGAAGTGAGACTTATTATGGTATCCCCATTTTTTGGGGGAAATAGATTTTGTATCCAACCGTGTTGCTCATTGAGCAAGGGGATACTTCCCAGAGTTGCTTCTTCAGAGTGCACCTGCCACAGAGGACAGGAACTCCTTCACTTCTTCAAAGACAAAATTACACAGATCTTCAAAGAACTCTGAGCTGTTTTGGCCACTCTGCTAGCCCACAGCTTGAGCCTCCTTATAGTAGCTTCTATCTTATTGTGGACCCTAAAATCTTTTTCCTCTGATGGAAAGATTGAGTCTGTTCAGGTAGCGGAAAATTTCAGCAAGATAGAGAGGGAACAGGCTGCAGACACAGTGGAGCTCTGTAAGTGCATGCGCAGTTGGAAGTTGCGCCTCAGTTTGGATTCCAGCTGTCAGCAGGAATTCATTTGTCATTTTCACAAGTTTTTGAACAAACTACTCTGTGTCGCTGACTACTAAAACTTGATGTTTTTTTTCCAGAGTTCAACAGAGCTCAGAGGATCTCAGTGATCACCCAGACCAGCAGCATCAAACAGACATGGACTCCAAATTTTTGGTATGTTCAACATGTTTTTATGATAAACCTCAATAACTAAGGAATTAAAGCTTGATCATCATTCACATGATTTACATGTTGTGTTCTGACAGTTTAAGCTTCAATTGCAGTGTTATTTTCTGTTCCAGCTGCTGGAGGAGGACTTCATCACCTTTGTGAAGAAGGAGCTGAAGAGAGTCCAGAGGGTTCTGAGTTCAGATTACCCAGCATGCTTTGAGGGTCAGAGTGAGGATGAGGAGGTTTTAGATGGTGAGGATGAAGAGCAGAGGAGGAGCAGAGATGCTTTTCTGAAGATCACTCTGCACCTTCTGAGAAAAAGGAAGCAGGATGAGCTGGTTGACTGTCTGCAGCGCAGTAAGAGGAATTTAACTTATTAAACATGATAGAGTGAGGAAATAGAGGTTTATGAATATTTCTAAACTTTGTAGTTAATATGATTCATACATCTTTATCAGATCACAGGATGTTTGTCCTTCACTGATGGCAAAGAAAAGTTCTTCTGTACCGCACAACCCCTCTGGATTTACATCTGGATGTTAGATCTACTCTTTGGATCTGATATCATTATATATGTCATTTTAAATTCATATCAGCTTCTATTATCACGTACAAATGTTAGCTTTTGGCAATGACACAACAAAGGAGAAGAATCCAACATATGAAGAGTTAATGTTTAAAACTGTCCCCTTACTTGAATATTTAGTGGCTCTCAGGAACATCATGTATTCACCTCTAAACAGATATTTTAGATTTTAATTGCATCTTAGCCGGATGCCATATTTCTCCATTGGAAATCCGATCATACCCCCTCTGACTCTCAGTGGCTTCAAGATGTCTGTTTTTACTTAAACTGGGAACAAGAGGGACGAGCTGAGAGGTAGTTCAGAGGAGTTCTTTGAAAAATGGCAACCCTTTATAACACATTTCAACTCATTGGAGAAATTATTATTATTATGATACAGAAATTAATTCAGTAAATACTCTTACACCACCCACTCATGGCTTTATATGTTGCTTTCATATTCAGGATCTTATGCTGCAGTGTGCCAAAACCAACTGAAGTCTAACCTGAAGGAGAAGTTCCAGTGTGTGTTTGAGGGGATCGCTAAAGCAGGACACCAAACCCTTCTGAATCAGATCTACACAGAGCTCTACATCACAGAGGGAGAGACTGGAGAGGTCAATGATGAACATGAGGTCAGACAGATTGAAGCAGCATCCAGGACACCACACAGAGCAGAAACAACCATCAGACCAGAAGACATCTTTAAAGGCTCACCTGGAAGAGATGAACCAATCAGAACAGTGCTGACAAAGGGAGTGGCTGGCATCGGGAAAACCTTCTTAACACAGAAGTTCACTCTGGACTGGGCTGAAGACAAAACTAACCAGGACATCCAGTTCACATTTCCCTTCACTTTCAGAGAGCTGAATGTGCTGAGAGAGAGAAAGTTCAGCTTGGTGGAACTTGTTCATTACTTCTTCACTGAAACCAGAGAAGCAGGACTCTGCAGGTTTGAAGAGTTCCAGGTAGTGTTCATCTTTGACGGTCTGGATGAGTGTAGACTTCCTCTGGACTTCAATAGAAGTGAGATCCTGACTGATGTCATGAAGTCCACTTCAGTGGATGTGCTGCTGACAAACCTCATCAGGGGGAAACTGCTCCCCTCTGCTCGCCTCTGGATAACCACTCGACCTGCAGCAGCCAATCAGATCCCTCCATGGTGTGTTGACATGGTGACAGAGGTCAGAGGGTTCACTGACCCACAGAGGGAGGAGTACTTCAGGAAGAGATTCAGAAACCAGGAGCAGGCCAGCAGAATTATCTCCCACATCAAGACATCACGGAGTCTCCAGATCATGTGCCACATCCCGGTCTTCTGCTGGATCACTGCTACAGTTCTGGAGGATGTGCTGAAGACCAGAAATGGGGGAGAGCTACCCAGGACCCTGACTGAGATGTACATCCACTTCCTGGTGGTTCAGACCAAACGGAAGAGCATCAAGTATGATGGAGGAGCTGAGACTGATCAACCCTGGAGTCCAGAGAGCAGGGAGATGATCGAGTCTCTGGGAAAACTGGCTTTTGAGCAGCTGCAGAAAGGAAACCTGATCTTCTATGAGTCAGACCTGACAGAGTGTGGCATCGAGATCAGAGCAGCCTCAATGTACTCAGGAGTGCTCACACAGATCTTTATAGAGCAGAGAGGACTGTACCAGGACAAGGTGTTCTGCTTCATCCATCTGAGCGTTCAGGAGTTTCTGGCTGCTCTTCATGTCCATCTGACCTTCACCAAGTCTGGACTCAATCTGATGTCTGGAACAGGAGAGGCTCGTCTCTATCAGAGTGCTGTGGACCAGGCCTTACAGAGTCCAAATGGACACCTGGACTTGTTCCTCCGCTTCCTCCTCGGCCTTTCACTAGAGACCAATCAGACTCTCCTTAGAGGTCTTCTGACACAGACAGGAAGTAGCTCTAAGACTAAAACAGAAACAGTCGAGTACATCAAGAAGAAGATCAGTGAGGATCTGTCTGCAGAGAGAAGCATCAACCTATTCCACTGTCTGAATGAACTGAATGATCAATCTCTAGTGGAGGAGATCCAACAGTCCCTGAGATCAGGACGTCTCTCCACAGATCTACTTTCTCCTGCTCAGTGGTCGGCTCTGGTCTTCATCTTATTGTCATCAGAGAAAGATCTGGACGTGTTTGACCTGAAGAAATACTCTGCTTCATTGAAGGCTCTTCTGAGGCTGCTGCCAGTAATCAAAGCCTCAAATAAAGCTCTGTATGTACACACACAACTATAAATTATAAACCATCTTTTTTCTTCACTCAGAAGAAAACTCTTTAATATGGCTTTCTTTTTTGTACCCCTCACTGTTCTTCAGGTTAAGTTCATGTAACCTCTCAAAGGGAAGCTGTACAGCTCTGTCCTCAGTCCTCAGCTCACAGTCCTCTAGTCTGAGAGAGCTGGACCTGAGCAACAACGACCTGCAGGATCCAGGAGTGGAGCTACTGTGTGAGGGACTGAGGAGTCCTCACTGTAGACTGGAAACTCTCAGGTTAGTACAAAACTGTGTAAAAAGGACAACCCTCTACCATGACATTATTTTATCAACCAGTTATTCACTTTATATTTTATGATCCCCCTTCAGGCTGAGTTTCTGTAACCTCTCAGAGAGAAGCTGTGAAGCTCTGTCCTCAGTCCTCAGCTCACAGTCCTCTAGTCTGAGAGAGCTGGACCTGAGCAACAACGACCTGCAGGATTCAGGAGTCAAAGTGCTCTGTGAGGGACTTACGACTCAACTATTCAATCTGGAAACTCTCAGGTATGTTTACCTGGACTTGAGGAAGCGACTCACTCTAACCTGACAGAATCAGTCCATCATTTTCAGGTTGAGTACTTCAGAATTAGAGCTGGTCATCTCCCCTGAACTTTGCATTACCTTCTCCAATGATCACGGCATGTCCTCGAGAATTTACAGGAAGTATGTGACCTGCTGTGTTTGCCCTCTTTGTCCTCGTTCTCTACCACAAAGAACCAATCTTCTCTTTGATTGAGACACAAACTGTTTCTTCTGTATTTAAAAGCACTTGATCAGTAAGAAAGCAAGGCAATACGTAGCTTTAACTGTTAGTGTGTATGTGTGTGCGTGTGTGTGTGTGTGTGTGTGTGTGTGTGTGTGTGTGTGTAGCTTGTCAGGCTGTCTGATCACGGAAGAGGGCTGTGCTTCTCTGGCCTCAGCTCTTAGCTCCTCTTGTCTGAGAGAGCTGGACCTGAGCTACAATCATCCAGGAGAACCAGGAGAGACGCTGCTGACTGCTCGACTGAAGGATCCACAGTGCAGACTGCAGAAACTGAGGTACAGACAGACAGACAGACAGACAGACAGACACACAGACACACACACACACACACACACACACACACACACACACACACACACACACACACACACACACACAGACAGACAGACAGACAGACTGCTTGTGTGTGTATTTTACTGATAGCATAGTGAGATGTAGTATTTATATCAACATAAAACATTTATCAGAAGGAGGGTCTGTAAAAGCTGCTTCTGTTTCTTCCTCCAGGTTGGACCATGGTGGACCGCACAGACTCAGAGCTGGTCTTAAGAAATGTGAGTGTGATTAAGTTTGATTCGTTTAAACACAGCCGCACAAAGATGAGTTTCAATCAGGATCTAGTTTGTTTTTGTTTGTGAATTTAAAGATTTTAGAATTAAGATGATTTAAAATCAACAAACTGTATGCAGAAGTCCAACAAAAATAAAAGATACATTTTGTTTGGGTTCATTATTTTTTAAATAACGTCAGTTTAAAATTATAGTTGTAACAGAAGATAACCTGCAGCTGTGTTTGTCTCGTTCTCTCCATCAGACGCCTGTGAGCTGGAACTGAACAGAAACACAGTGAACAGAAACCTCAAACTGTCTGACAACAACAGAGAGCTGACACATGTGGACGAGCCTCAGTCATATCGTGATCATCCAGACAGATTTGACCCCTGCCCTCAGGTGCTGTGTATGACTGGTCTGACTGGTCGCTGTTACTGGGAGGTTGAGTGGAGAGGACTTGTTGCTGTATCAGTGACTTACAGAGGAACCAACAGGAAAGAAGAAAGTACTGGATTTTCGTTTGGAGAAAATGATCACTCCTGGGCACTGCTCTGCTCTGATGTTAACGGTTATTCTGTCTCTCACAATAACAAAGTAACAAACATCTCCTCCTCCCCTGCCTCTCACAGAGTAGGAGTGTATGTGGACCATCCTGCTGGCACTCTGTCCTTCTACAGCATCTCCTGTGACACACTGATCCACCTCCACACCTTCAACACCATGTTCACTGAACCTCTGTATCCTGGGTTTGGGCTTGGGATTAGGCTCTGGTCTGGTTCCTCGTTGTCTCGGTGTTCTCTGTAGGTCAGAGAAACACTGCTGACTGAAGATCAGCTGACTCTGTCCTCTCTGTGAAGCAGATCAGTCTCAAACTATTGAATCAGTCTGATTTCATCTATTTGACTCTAAACTTTTATCACATGAACAGAGAATGCTCAGTGATTTGTAACATCTTTAAAAAAATAACATTTGTTTGTTTGTATTTTGTTTATATTTTCAATGATGCCGTCACATATATCAATGTAATCTCTGCTCTTTATACGTAGATGGAGAGTATTTCACTGTTTCTGTCTTCCGTTGATTTTTAACACCTTCATTAGATTCAGGTGTTCATCAGCTGGTCTATCTAGGGCTTCACACCTGTCCACCACCTTTCGACCGGGGCCAGCTCGTCTTCATCACACCACTACCTTACTGTACAGACTGTATTTGTTTCTTCTTTATATCACTCTAAACCTTGCTCATTACTCAGCACTTTAAAGCTTAATTGTAGCTCTGGTTAGATGATAAACTGTGTTTTATTATTGTATTGCAATGCTCTGTATGCAGGGCTGTCTAAACAATCCGTAGGAAGGCTTCAGTGCAGCAGCCAGAATCCTGACACACACAAGAAAAGTCAAACATATCACCCAGGTTCTCATAACACATCATGGCTCCCCGTTAAATACAGAATCAATTTCAAAATCTTATTATTAGTCCATAAAGCACTCAATGGTTCAGTTCTACAGTACATTTCTGACTTGCTCACAGTCTATAACCTGACCCCGACCCTTAGGTCATCAGGTGGAAGACTTTTAAGTGTAGCCAGAGTCAGATCAAAGTCTAGTGAAGGGGCCTTTAGTTACTGTGGTCCTTCTCTCTGGGATAAACTGCCTGCTGACCTTTGGTCCATCACAGCTGTCAGTACTATAAAAAAAAAACCTCAAAACTTAATGATTTTCCAGAGGGTATGAATAATATGATGAGTGATGTGACTGGCTGCATGTGCGGCAACACTAGCTTTTGGTTTGATTGCTGTGTGATGTATGCTGAGTGTATCTATTCTTTTTATGTTTTTATTGTTGTTGTTTGTTTGTATCCTCAATGTAAATCACTTTGAGATTACGTGTCATGAAATGTGCTTTATAAATAAAATTGCTATAAAGTCAAAACATTTGCATTGTTTTGTTATCATTCCTAGCAGATGCAGAAAATAACAGCATCTGTGTGACGTCCTCTTCCTGTCACTTTTTTGTTGGTATTTTCTTTTCAATCAGTCACTACTGTTCCTCTTCCGCAGCCCAAACCGTGTAGCAGTTTGTGTTTGCTTTCTTTAACTGGGTAGACATCACTCACATACTTAGAGAAAAAGGACGTTTCTATGAATGTCATAACCCGGCTCGTGAGCCAAGACAAAAGACAGGAGGAGACAGGAGTGATAAAAATGTCATTCAATATAAAATAAGTGAAATGAACTGAATACTAAGAATGGATATGAGGTGTGTGAAGTCAACAGTGTCAGTAGTGTGTGTGTGTGGGTGTGTGAACATGTTGAAGGGAGAGATGTTGAGGAGTGCTCTAACAGGAGAATCTGACTCAAACACAGCGGTGCAGACGCTGGTCTGACAGCAGAGAGAGGTTGAGGCTGCAGGAAGCCTGCTTTGATATCAGATGTGGAGCAACGGGCCCAGGTGATCCAGATCCCAGAGGATGATACCAACCAGGTCTACTGTCACCTGGAAGAAACATAACAGCTACTAGAACAACTCTAAACACATAAACCCAAAGTAGAGTCTAACCATAGACTGTAAATAAAAATGGACAGCGTTGCTCCGCCTCTTCCCGTTGTACGGTTCTGAAGCCAAAAAATCCCTCTCCAGGGTGCCGCCATTGTGCAGCCAGAGCCTGTGAAGCCACTGTAACAAGCTCCACCCTACAGCGTAGCATCACAAGACACTAGCTGTGTCTCAATTCAGGGTCTGCATCCTCCTGAGGCTGCATTTTGAAGACCGATTACGTCACAACGCTGCGCAAAGGCTGTCCCATTTCGAAGGCTCCTTCAAAAACACCCGGATGCAGCCCACAAATGCGGCCTTCTTTTCCCTGTTCTAGAAGGACACATCGCTACTGTCCTTCGCGGCCCCATATATCCCAAGATCCTTTGCGCGCTGCTCATTCATGAAAATTACTATCCAATATGGCGGCACCTAGCGGGGAAGAGAGAGACTGAGTGGAATTCACTTTTAAATGTAAGTATTTGGGTTTTACTCTTTTGAAAATCCAACGCCAGGTATGTGAAGCTTCAAGGGACCTTAAAACCTTAATGTTTCTGTTAAAATATGTGACGTTAGTAATGCTTACATGTAGCCACGGGACTAGACTGTTATACTTCATATTACGTATAAATGGACTAAGATGACCACATTTAGATGAGGTTGTGAGCCCTGCATTATTTCCAGACTGTAAAACTGTAGGTAAAGGTTTGCATTGAATACAGAGCTAACTTGAAGATTATTACAATTTTTATTATTAAAGTTATTTCGCCATATAAGAATCCTTGTCTGTTGACATGACATAACGTGCTTTACATTTCTTTTGTTTTTTAGGGAGCAAGGATCAAACCGAGAGATTCATAAACCTGAGGGATCAGAACGATCATTACCGGTGTAAAACATTCAGCCACTGTTAGATGGAGGTAAGTTAATAATTATGGTAACACTTTATAATAATGGAACAGTTTTCTTAGTGAAATAATGCTTAATCCATGTTGAAGTAATGCATGACTCATGATGAATTTCTGTATGAATTAATAAGTAATTCCTGTTGTTCACCATGAACTAATGATCCTGTCTGACTTCATGTAATGACAACGTGTTTAATACATCATTAGTTAAGGTATGGTAATTAACAATTACTTCATACATCAGTTCATATTTCACCAAATTTGCAGGACATACAAGTTTTTATTTTTAGGATGATTGAATATGAACAGCCTCTCAGGCAGAATTTTAAAATGTCATATTTCTGAGAACATACTGAATGGTGTGTGTATATATACATATACATATATATATATATATATATATATATATATATATATATATATATACAATATATGTATATATACAGTATTTACACACATATGTGTGTTTATTTAACATGTGTCTTGGCCAGCAGGCCAAAACAAATGGGACAATCTGAAAATAAAATACAAAGTGTATACAGACATAGATGATGATATTGAAGCTACTATGTTTTTTAAGATGTTTTGTTTTTCAGAGCTAGCAAAGAGAAAATCAACAGAACACTTCTGAAAAGGTGTATGACAACAGTCACATCACATAGTCATATTTTCAAATATCCTGTCAGCTTTTAGCACTGACTTAATGTAGCATCTACGGACAGCAGAAACCTTGACATAAAGGTGAGGGCGTGAACAATTGGTGACGCAACCCGGAAATCCTCCGAAGGCCAGACCGTCTCATTTCACAACGGTTAATGCGGCCCTCGAACGTGCCTCCGAAAGACTCACCTCCGAAGACCGCGTAGGCTGCGTCCTCCGAAGGATGCAGCCCCTGAATTGAGACACAGCTACTGTGTGTGCTTTGAAGTTTCCCTCTACGGTGGCTGTGAATCAAAGGAAACCAGGAAGTAAAACCCCGTTTTTTAAACTCTGATAACTAACGAAAAAGAAACTTTTCAGAAAAAAGAGGCCTTGAACACAAAACATTCAAATAATAACTACATATCACTACAGCATACGGATGTGAGAAACATTCGTTCGACGTGTATTTATTTTTTAAAGCTTGACTGCTCCCCCATTCAAATGAATGGAGGAGACAGATTTTTTGACCTATACTGCAGCCAGCCACCAGGGGGCAGACACACTGCTGAAAGCTTGAGTCTAACACACAAGCCTTCAAAATAAGAGATGAAAAGTGGAGTCATTTTTAGGAACAAGGATATACTATAACTTACTGGCCTTCCATTATAAAACCAGATCTATCATTACTATGAACCAGGGTTTTCATAATCAGATTATTAATCTATGGAAACAAACAGCCTTTGTGTTTCCTGACAGTCTGCTGGAGCATCATGTGACTGCTTTCATTCCCTCTGACAGATTAATGTGTGAATCTTGAGCTCGGTAGCTCTCTGACACATAAAAACAGACTGCTGTGAAATCATCATTAAATGATCACACAGACAGTTAGATTTAAAAAGGTGGATGTTAAAGAATAAAACTTTGTTTCTGGTGTTTTCTTCATGTTTAATGTCAGTCTGAATTTCTTCTGTTGGTTGAAAGCTGAGGTGTCACATGAGGACAAACTCTGCAGCTTCTGATCACACACACTTTTATTTCTTCTCATAAACTCTACAATAAAAGAACGAGGGAGTGACCTTTGAAACCCTGTTGCAGTGGTGATAAAGAGACATATTGGAGTTTGTCCCTTCATTTTCTCCTGATGTGATGCCGTTCAGCTCTGTGTTGAAGTTTTGGTAAGTGACACTTTTAACTTTTTTAAAGGCTGTAGGTTACATTTAATGAAGTTTAAAAACAGCTGTAAAAATGTAAAATGAGCTACTCTGAGAACAGAAACTGTGAGATTTCCTCTCTTTAAATAAGCATGTTAACAGTGCTGGTCCTAAAAACATTCTTTAGGGCAGTCGTGAGAGAAGATGAGGCTGAACATCAAACATCTAACTAGTTAATTAAATAAATGCTGAGAGTTCAAACTGAATAAATGTCTGCCTGTGATTGAAGCAGAGGTTAGAGAGCACACAGGGTTTGTTTCTTTCAGCTTTTCACAACTTTTCAAATCTTTTGTTGCCACCGTCCAACTTTATTAATGTGCTTTTGACATCAAATTCAAAATGTGAAGATAATTTTCCACTACGTTTAAATTTGTAAGTTTCAATGTTTTGTATCACACTTTGTCTGTTTTTGGATGTGGGGTAATAATAATAATAATACATTTTATTTAGAAGCGCCTTTCAGAGCACTCCAGGTCGCTTTACAGACAGATAAAAAACACAATAAATAAAAGAACACGATAAGATAAATAAAAACAACAAGCAAAGTGTAATTTTTATCACCTACGTGCACCTTCAGAAGTGAAATGAGTGTTCTATAATATGGTAACATCTTTGTTGTTCACATGTGAAATGTTTGACTTTAAAGTTAATCCTTAAAAGTTTGTTTAAAAGGTGGGGCAGTTCCTTGTTTGATATCTGATGGTAATCTGAAGGTTTTTATCACTTAATGATGTCCCATAAGATCAAAGTCTGTTTTTATTATTCAAATGTTATTGATCCTTTGATAACAAATCAGATGTTTCAGCAGAACACAGACAAAATCTAGTTTATAGATAAGGACATTAGAGGTCAATAAAAACAAAATGAGAAAAAAGTATTTTAAAACAAAAACTGTACATGTTTGATTTAGTCCAAACTACAGTGTTTGCAGATAGAATACACACAGTACACACCAGTTCAGTACTTAAGTTATAACTGCAGTACCAGTGCTGAGCTGGTTCAGAAAGGTCTTCTTATCCTGATGGTGTGGAGGTCCTCCTGCAGGTGTGATGTTTGTAACCAGTGAGCACTAACCAGGATTTCAAAATTGACATGTTGTTATTAACAGAGTGAAATCAGGTCTGAAAGTCAGATTCCTCTTTGAAACCATTTTCAAGCGTCTAAGTTAAAGCTATAAAAACTTGTTTTAAGATTAAAAGATTTTTAATTAAAGGATGACGAGAATGATGATTGTAGCAACATTCCTCCAAAATGATTTTACAGCATGAGGTTAAATTCTGTAATTTCTGTACGGATTTCACTTTCATAAAAATGTCGTACATACATAGCTTAAGAAGGTTCAGAGACATCGTGAAGAAAACAGTTCTTATCATTTCCTTCAGAAGAAGAAAAACAGGGTGCTGGTGAACAGCCGAATTTTAAGCAGGTAGTCACTGAAAAACAACTAATTTCAATATGTACATGATGTATCTTGAGAGTCAACATTAGTGTGTGAGAATTTGTGATGATCTTGTAACAGAAGATTTCCTGGTGACAGCTGATCTAAACATAAACATTTGATGTCTTCATATAGGTGGATAAAAACTAATTTTGTAAACGTCTTTTAAACAGTGGCCTCTTGCTCTGCTTCTTCTCTCTCTGTGTTTCCTCCACAGCTGAAGATACAAAGTCTCTGTGACTGGATGTGACTCCAGCTGAACTCTGTCAGTGTTGTTGCTGTAGAGACAGAGTTCAGCTCTCCCAGCAGGGGGCGCTCTGCTATGGATCAGAGTGAGGACACAGAGGAGGGAGCTCTTCCCTCTAAAATCTCTCTGTGTGAGGAACATGAAGCTCTGAGGTGAGATGAGGATCTCTAGCTGTCCATGTCTCTTCTCCATGTCAGAGCTCATCACATCACTCCTCCATCATCACTCACACTCACCGTCATTCTGCTGCTCAAATACTGAAGAGCTGCTTACAGTCACTAATGATGTTGTTTGTTTGTATCAGGATGAAGAAGCAGAAACCAGAGTCTCCTGGACCCAGCTGTGTGTCCATGAAGAGTAACTTGTCTAAAGATTTTGAGGTTACCTTTGAAGGTGGACTTCCTGATGATAATAGGTGAGAATTAAAAAGTGATGAGCCAAAGGTCAGAACTAATAAATACGTGTAGATCCAGTTGACATTAGCGATCTCTCCTCATAATGCGTGCATCTTTAATAGAACTAATAGTGCAATACAAACATTTTAAATTATATAAGAAATCTGTACTCTTGGTCTTAATTTCAGACATAATAGATCACATATCATTTAATGTTTAAAATGAATCTGATTTATCACATTTAGTACAGATCTTTGACACACTTCTCTGCAAAATGTCAGACAAAATATTTTTTAATAGAAATCAGAATCAGCAGCTTGAAGGATGACTTGATATCATGAACATGAGCCAATGTCATTCATGTGGGCCATCCAGATACCATCCTTACTATGTCAGGAGCTGAGGTGGTGGGGAGCTCTTATTGAGTGTGTGTGCTGTGAGGCTTCTTCCAGTCCGGAGACATCCTCCTTTAACGCTTTGCTTTGTGCAACCACATATCCATAAGAGTTGGGACGCTGTCTAAAATGTGAATACAATTTGAAACATTTTCAATTTTTTGTTTTATGAAGAAAAAAATTACTCATTTTAAATTTGAAGTCAGCAACACATTTCAAACTGTTGGACAGGGTCATGTTTACCACTGTGTTGCATCAGCTCTTCTTTTAACAACACTCTGTAAACGTTTGTGGACCCAGGAGACCAGTTTCTGGAGTTTAAAGTGAAATGTCCCATTCTTGCAACATTGTGTCCTCCCCAAGCTGTGCAAGTTTTTCTCTGAAAAAGCAGCTGATGACAACAAAAGCTGTTTCCCCCTCAGGTAGCTGAAACAGTCTGACACAGTTTTTTGTGTGTGGATGACAGTGTAAAGTCCTCAGCAACAGTGTCTAACAGAAGACCTAGCTACACTGTGCAGCAGGGGAGGGTTACAGCTCACTCAGTGGGTTAGCAACAGCCAAGCAGTTCTAGCCTCCATCCCCCAAGAGGGCTAAGGAAGTAAGAACACTGGATCTGGACAAAGACCGCCTGTCCATAGAAAGAGCATTAAGGCTGCAATGGTGTGTGGATTCTGACCTTTTCAATTTTTACATCCATCTGAGCAAAAAGCCACATACCCAACGAGGCATACTCTGGGTGGAAAGTTCAATCTTTGACCCTCTTGGGTTCCTTGTTCCTCTCGTTCTACCAGCTAAGCAGTTGCTAAAGGAGCTCTGTCAGAGGGGCTTTGGATGGGATGAACCTTTGCCCCAAGCTATGTCAGATAAATGGATGGAATGGATGACAGTCTAGAGAGAGTCATAAACTTAAATGTTGCACGTTATATAAAACCCAGGAGCTATGGAACGCTTAATGGTGCACAACTGCATCCCTTTGCAAACACAAGTGAGAGTGACTATGGATCAGTGAGCTACATCAGGTAAATCAATACTCAGGATAGTGCTCATGTTACCTTTGTCCAAGGAAATTCCAGAGTTCTTCCTCTAAAGCACATCACAGGACCACGACTGGAGCTGGCTGCAGCAGTACTTTTGGTGAAAGTTGACCAAATGCTGAAGAAGAAATTACACCTTGATCCTCACCTTGATGCGGGACAATGAAGAACTTTCTCAGTGGAGATATGTTATGAAGCAGAGACAACCCTGCTGACAATGCTTTCAGGGGGCTGAGTGCAGTCAACAGTAGAGTCACTAATGATGTTGTTTGTTTGTTTCAGGATGAAGAAGCAGACACCAGAGTCTCCTGGACCCAGCTGTATGTCCATGAAGAGTAACTTGTCTAAAGATTTCGAGGTTACCTTTGAAGGTGGACATCCTGCTGATAAAAGGTGAGAATAAAAAATGATAATCCAAAGTTCAGAACTAGTAAATATGTGTAGATCCAGTTGACATTAGCGATCTCTCCTCATAATGCGTGCATCTTTATTAGAACTTCTACAGCCCTTTGGTATTGATCCAAACCAAACATATGTGTGGTTTTAAATGCAATACAAACATTTTAAATTACTTAAAAAATCTCTCATTTTAAATTTGGCGTCAGCAACACATTTCATACTGTTTGGACAGGGTCTTGTTTACTGTTGTGCTCATCACGTCTTCTTTTAACAACACTCTGTAAACGTTGGTGAACCAGGAGACCAGTTTCTGGAGGTCAAAGTGAAATGTCCCATTCTTGCCTGATAGAGGATTTCAACTGCTCAACAGTTCAGGGTCTCCTTTGTCATATTTTCAATTTCATAATGCTCCAAATGTTTCAATGAGCAACAAGTCAGGACTTCAGTCAGGCCAGTTCAGCACCTGGACTCTTCTACTACAGAGCCATGTTGTTGTAATACGTGCAGAATGTGGTTTGGCATTGTCTTGCTGAAATACATAAGGTCTTCTTTGAAAATGGATTTCAATCAGGAAAGACACATTTATGAAGTTAAGATAATATATATTTTAAAATGATTGAGTGTTACTGATTTCCTTTGGCACTTGAACTCTGATGGGGGTGGAGGTGCTGCTGATGAAGCTGTCTCAGGCTGATAACATAAAGGAGTTGATCAGAACTGCAAAGACTAGATGGTGATCGGGAGATGGTTAATGAAGTGGTGCAGGGAAATAAGAGTGAGCATGCATGGAGGAGTGAGCACAATGAATGAAATGAAATGAACAATGAAATAGCATGCAGGAAATAGTCTTCCTGACTGAACTTATGCTAGACCTTCATTGTCTGGATGGCAAACCTGTATATATTGTTCAGCATTAATGGAGCCTTCACAGTTATGTAAGCTACCCATGCCATGGACTCTTATGATCCCCATACCATCAGGGATCATGGCTTTTATCTGTGCCCTGATAACAAGCCAGGGGGTCCTCTTCTATGTAGACCGGAGGACATGGCATCCATGATTTCATAAAATACATTCACATTTTGACTCATTAGATCACAGGACAGTTTTCCCCTTGGCTTCAGTCCACTCCTCTTCTCATCTTTACTTCTGAGAGACTCATCCTCATTGGCCTGCCCTTTTTCTACCGTGTCTTGTTACTGGCCTGTTTCAGATGATTCTAAATATTTGTGAGATGTTCATCCAGGTATTTTTTCTTTTTCTTGTCTTGTTGAACTCCTCTGTTTGTTCTTCTTTGGATTCAATCAGCTCTAACATGGTCATCAAGGATTCAGGCCTTGTTAATATTTTGGACATAATACTTCTGAACCACCTACTGTACCTCCATGCCCTGTCATTTTGCTGCCATGTCAGAACACATTCAATAAGCTGTGTCATTAACTCCTCAAACTTCATGTTTTCTCCACAGAGTTCAGCAGAGCTCAGACGATCTCAGTGACCAGTCAGACCAGCAGCATGAAACAGACCTGGACTCTGCATTTATGGTGTGTACTGCACGTTTTTAAAATAAACTACAATACCTAAGGTTTTGATGCTGAAACAACACTCTGTTTTGGCCAGTTGAACTTTAAAATGACATGAAGTGAATGAAATGATATAGTGGTCAACAAAGTGGCAGGTTTACTGGCTCCTTGTATATTTACATGGGCTTACAGGTGCATCTGAAAAAATTTGAATATTGTGGAAAAATGAATTAATTTCAGTAGTTCAATTCAAAAAGTGAAACTCGTATTATATAGCTTCAGAATAAACAGTGACATATTTTAAATGCGATGATTATTGCTTACAGTTAATGAAACCTAAAAGTCAGTATCTCAGAAAATTTGAATATTATCAAAAAGTTCAATATTGTAAACTAATGGTGTCACACTTTAATCAGCAAATTAACTGGAAAGAACTACAAAGGTTTCCAGAGCCTTTTAGTGGTCTCTTAGTCTGGTTCAGAAGGCTACACAATCATGTAGGACAACTTGACAGTTGTCCAGAAGACAGTCATTGACACCCTCCACTGGAAGGGGAAACCTCAGAAGGTTATTGTCATAGAAGCGGGCGGTTCACAAAGTGCCGTAGTAATGCATATTAGAAAGTTGAGCGGGAGGAAAAAGTGTGGTAGATAAAGAAGCTCAATCAAAAAGGATAAACGCAGCCTTGAGAGGACTGTCAAACAAAACCCGTTAAAGAATTTGGGGGAACTTCACAAGGAGTGGACTGGGGCTGGAGTCAGTGCATCAGAGACAATGTCAGAATACTTTCACCTGGGTTAAGGAGAAAAAAAACTGTACTATTGCTCAGTAGTCCAAAGTCCTCTTTCAGATCCACAGTCAGTGATGATCTGGGGTGCCATGTCAACTACTGGTGTTGGTCTACTGGTGTTTGATCAAGTCCAAAGTCAACGCAGCCGTTTACCAGGACATTTTAGAGCACTGCACACTTCCTTTCTGCAGACAAGCTTTATGGAGATGCAGATTCCCTTTTCCAGCAGGACTTAGCACCTATACACAGTGCCAAAACTACCACCACATGGTTTGCTGACCATGAGATCATAAAAGACACCAGACCCAGATGAGCTGAAGGCCGCTATCAAAGCAACCTGGGTTTCCATAACACCTCGGCAGTGCGACAGGCTGATTGCCTCACCACATTTATGCAGTAATTCATGTAAAAGGAGCCCCAAACAAGTATTGAGTGATAATAAATGAACATACTTTTCAGAAAGTCAACATTTCTGTATAATTATTCAATATTTCACTTTGTCTGTACAGAAACTATACAAGTTTCATACAGATACATTTTACTGTAGACACATTTAATACATTTCCTATAATCCTAACAGTTATTTTCTTAGGGCTGAGACTTCTGCCTTAATGAGAACATTTCTGCATAACAGTTCACTGCAGAACCAGAACATGACATATTTTTGTATGCATGTTTACTGCGAGCTCTTTCTTTTTGCGTGCATGAGCCATCTTTTAGTTCTTACCTTGAACTTGCCTTCATCATGCCACATCAAAGCTATATTGTGATCTCAAATCCACTGTATTCTTTTTCTGAAGAGCAACAGTCTTCTCAAATGTGATGAATGGCAACTCGCTTTTAAACGTGTGGTACACTCTCCATTCTCCTAAATCCAAGTCCAGTAAAAGAAACCCATTATATTCAAAAATATCTACAGATTACTTCAAATCAACAAAGGCAGTAGTTGAATCGTTCTTATTCCCCAGGTAAGAAACCTCTGGTAACAGCCTAGTGATGGGAATTCTTGCTCTTTTTGGGTGATCCAGAATGGCTCTTTATAGTATCCTTCACATACAAGAGAATCAGTAGGCTCCCCAGCTCAGTGCAGATGTCTGCTGCCACAGTGCTACAAGCCTGCAATGAAGTCAGGTAACCCAAAACTGATGGCATTAGAGAAAACCGACTCCCACAAAGGTTAAAGGTTTCAATCAAGATTTTTAAATATTTTATCAAAAGTTAGTTAAAAGATAAAAGTAACGCAGATAATCAACCATTGACAGATTGGAGGACATATGCCCAGCTTTGTCAACAGTCTACTGCAAGACCAACTGCGAGACTATGGCCACAACATTTCGCCTGTCTTCCCCATGTGTATTTCAGCGTATCAGGTGTCTTGAAAATACTAACATGCAGTTTCTCTTTCTTTTCAAGCTGCTGGGGGAGGACATTTTCACCTTTGTGAAGAAAGAGCTGAAGAGAGTCAAGAGGGTTCTGAGATCAGATTACCCCGCATGTTTTGAGAATCAGAGTGAGGATGAGGAGGTTTTAGATGGTGAGCATGAAGACCTATGGAGTAGCAGAGATGCATTTCTGAAGATCGCTCTGCGTTTCCTGAGAAGAAGGAAGCAGGAGGAGCTGGTTGACTGTCTACAGAGCAGTAAGAGGAATTTAACTCATTTAACGTGATTGAGTGAGGAAATAGAGGTTTATGAATATTTCTAAGCGTTGCAGTAAATATGAAGCATACATCTTTATCAGATCACCAGGATGTTTGTCCTTCACTGATAGGAAAGAAAATCCTTCATACCGCTCAACCCCTCTTTAAATCTGGTTGTGAGATCCACCCCTTGGATCTGGCATCAATATAGATGCAGTGTTTCCCCTACCATTGACTAGGTACTGCAGCCTATCATGCCAACAATAGCCCCAGCTATGCCTACACAACAATTAATCATTTCATTTGAGTCTGTATGTGGTGCTTCCGCTGTGTGTTAACAAGCTGTGCCTCATGCTTCCACAATGACGTAATGTAATATATAATCCCACCCTGGGACACCAATAATATGCCATTGTGGGGTACAATGTATGAGTACAAAGTAAGTCATGGCAGAACTCCATTCAAATGCTGTTGCGGAATTGCAGTGTGTAAGAGGCTTTGGTCTCCTCCTTGCTCCAAACTGAATTGCTTCAGACTGCACTGATAAGAAAGACCTTGGTTTACATGCAAAACATGAATGAATATGTCCTTAGAATGCCGCTTTTAATGGATTGAGGATCTCAATTTCCATATAGATGATGCCCTCTTAACATTTTTCTTAAAGCCAAGAACGATAAAGTGCAGAATGGAGACAGGCTTGCTATGTTTATTAAGAGTTTGCACCAATTTAAGACTGCGTTATAGTTATATTATTAGATTTTTTTTCAAAGGTACATATTGTTATGTGAGATAAATGCTAGTTTTGACCGTTCTTTGTATTCAGTAAGTACATCATAAATACTGTCCTTGTTTGACTTGCCCTTTAACATTGATGTAACCAATCAAACGGTGCACAAAAAAACACAAAAAGAGGATCTAAAGTGCAGACAAAATTAAAGGTTTAATTAACAGAAAAACAACACGAAAAACTAAAGCTTACTTTAAACTAATCCATGGGAACACCAGAAACATGAGAGCAAGGCAAGGTAACACAGGAAAAACATAACAAAGAACTGACAAAGAAGGGAGGAAACACAGAGACTATAGACACAAACTGGGTAATGAGACACAGGTGAAAACAACATAACCATAGTTAAAGACAATCAAAAAGGAGGGAAAACACAGGAAGTAAAACTAGACGTGACACACAGGAAGTAGTAACTACAAAAAATAAACAGGAAACACAGGAGACCGAACTAAGAAACACAAGAGAAAATACAAACACAAGGAATAAAGAACACAAGACATGAAACTCAGAGGCAAAGACCACAACTCATTGCAGTACCCCCTCCTTAAGGGACGGATTCCAGACATCCCCCCTAAAAAACACACTCATTGGACAACACAAAGCCGGTTGGGTGGAGGGGGTCAGGAAGGTAGAACTCAGGTGGTACCTGAGGCCAACCACTGGAAACAGTTCAGGGGGAAGGCCGGGGGGCACTGGGGTCGCCCTTCGTGGGCGCGAGCACTGCAGTCCTCCTACGGGGCAAAAACTGTACTTTGGGACTACAGTATGTACAACATATGAAGAGTTAATATCAAAACTGTAATTTTACTGTAATATTTTGTGGTCCTCAGGAATAATCCCTATTAATCTCATAACAGATATTTTATTTTTTACTTTCAATAAACATGACGCAATAGTTCACTCCAAAGGAAATCTAACCGGTTACCCTCTATCTCTAAGTGGAGTGAGGTGGCATAATGATTTCAAGAACTGGAAAATGTAAATGTTTGTAAAGCCTGCATTTACTTAAATAATTACAAAAAATATTCTCTACAGGATCAACTCATTGTTTTCGTATGTTGCTTTTTTATTCAGGAACTTATGATGCAGGGTGCCGACATAAACTCAAGTCTAACCTGAAGAAGAAGTTTGTGTGTGTGTTTGAGGGGATTGCTGAAGCAGGACACCCAGCCCCCCTTAATCAGATCTACACTGAGCTCTACATCACAGAGGGAGGGACTGGAGAGGTCAATGATGAACATGAGGTCAGACAGATTGAAAAAGCATCCAGGAAACCACACAGACCAGAAACAACCATCAGACGAGAAGACATCTTTAAAGGCTCACCTGGAAGAGATAAACCAATCAGAGCAGTGCTGACAAAGGGAGTGGCTGGCATCGGGAAAACCGTCTTAACACAGAAGTTCACTCTGGACTGGGCTGAAGACAAAACCAACCAGGGCATCCAGTTCACATTTCCCTTCACTTTCAGAGAGCTGAATGTGCTGAGAGAGAGAAAGTTCAGCTTGGTGGAACTTGTTCATCACTTCTTTACTGAAACCAGAGAAGCAGGACTCTCCAGGTTTGAAGAGTTCCAGGTTTTGTTCATCTTTGACGGTCTGGATGAGTGTCGACTTCCTCTGGACTTCAATAGAAGTGAGATCCTGACTGATGTCACAAAGTCAGCTTCAGTGGATGTGCTGCTGACAAACCTCATCAGGGGGAAACTGCTCCCCTCTGCTCGACTCTGGATAACCACAAGACCTGGAGCAGCCAATCAGATCCCTCCATGGTGTGTTGACATGGTGACAGAGGTCAGAGGGTTCAGAGACCCACAGAAGGAGGAGTATTTCAGGAAGAGATTCAGAAACCAGGAGCAGGCCAGCAGAATTATCTCCCACATCAAGACATCCCGAAGCCTCCACATCATGTGCCACATCCCAGTCTTCTGCTGGATCACTGCTACAGTTCTGGAGGATGAGTTAAAGACCAGTAAGAAGAGAGAGATGCCTAAGACCCTGACTGAGATGTACATCCACTTCCTGGTGGTTCAGTCCAAGCGCAAAAGCATCAAGTACGATGGAGGAGCTGAGACTGATCTTTGGAATCCAGCGAGCAGGGAGATGATCGAGTCTCTGGGAAAACTGGCTTTTGAGCAGCTGCAGAAAGGAAACCTGATCTTCTATGAGTCCGACCTGACAGAGTGTGGCATCGAGATCAGAGCAGCCTCAGTGTACTCAGGAGTGTTCACACAGATCTTCAGAGAGGAGAGAGGACTGTACCAGGACAAGGTGTTCTGCTTCATCCATCTGAGCGTTCAGGAGTTTCTGGCTGCTCTTCATGTCCATCTGACCTTCACCAACTCTGGACTCAACCTGATGGAAGAAGAAAAGGAAACAACCTCCATGATGTCTGGAACAAGAGAAAACAAAGCTGCAGAGAGACGTCTCTATCAGAGTGCTGTGGACCAGGCCTTACAGAGTCCAAATGGACACCTGGACTTGTTCCTCCGCTTCCTCCTCGGCCTTTCACTAGAGACCAATCAGAATCACATACAAGGTCTGCTGACACAGACAGGAAGTAGCTCACAGACTAAAACAGAAACAGTCAAGTACATCAAGAAGAAGATCAGTGAGAATCTGTCTGCAGAGAAATGCATCAACCTGTTCCACTGTCTGAATGAACTGAATGATCGCTCTCTAGTGGAGGAGATCCAACAGTACATGAGATCAGGACATCTCTCCACAGATCAACTGTCTCCTGCTCAGTGGTCAGCTCTGGTCTTCATCTTACTGTCATCAGAGAAAGATCTGGACGTGTTTGACCTGAAGAAATACTCTGCTTCAGAAAAGGCTCTTCTGAGGCTGCTGCCAGTGATCAAAGCCTCAAACAAAGCTCTGTACGTACACACAAAACTTTAAAGGTTAAAAATTGTTTCTCATTATTCAGGAAAAGACAGCTATTCTTTATAATGGGTTTCTTTTATTTACTTCTGACTGTTTTTTCAGGCTGAGCTGCTGTAACCTCTCTGACAGAAGCTGTGAAGCTTTGTCCTCAGTCCTCAGCTCCCAGTCCTCCACACTGAGAGAGCTGGACCTGAGCAACAACGACCTGCAGGATTCAGGAGTGAAACTGCTGTGTGCAGGACTAAATACTCTGCACCAAGGACTGGACGCTCTCAGGTTGGTGTGTAGCTGACTCGAAATGAAGATACATTTTCCTAAAGGGTTATTCCAGATATTTTGAAGTGCGGTTGTATGAGTTACTTGGTGCTAGTCAGTTTACACACCACAATGAAAGGTGGTCAGCTCGGCCCCATCAACATTATTAGTGCCCAAGCACCAACTGGTGCGGAGGCTTTATATTGTATTGCATAGGATTATTTTCCTCTGTGAATGATCGCTAATTAATTGAAACTAAGCATACAAGGCTAATCAAGCAATAGAATGTTTCTTGTGTCCTCATCCTTAAAAAAAATGTTTAGTTAATTGGATCCTCCCCGTTAGAGAAAAGATTGAAGTATCACACAAGAAGACGTCCCCTGTCTTTCAGATGTCTATTTTCGACAAATTGCTGCAACCATGACCTTTGAGTTTTGTACACAGGCTAGGGATTATTTCTCCAGTATAAGTGTTCTTATATCTCTACTGGGATCCTGTGTACCACAATTTGTGACTCAACAAGTATGTTGCTCACTTTAAAAATCTACTTCCTGTTTAATGGCGAACAAAAAATCATTGCAGTCAACTGCCAAAAAATCAAACCTTCATATAATTGCTTAATGCTACACTATATTCTGTACTAAGTAGTAGTAGTAGTATTGCTAAGTATTTTAAGTCCTTCATAAAACCATTTCCTGTTTCATGGCTCAAACCAGGAAGCATACCTTTTGGACTTCCTGTTGGGGTTTACAATATGGGTCCTAATTGCTTTTTTGTAAGTCTAGTCATGATACACAAGCCAAATAAGGTGCTTCTTTCTAGGTTTAACCTGTTGCCAGGAAAATAATTATGACATTTTTGGGTGGGGCAAAGTCAGACATTAAGCCAATCAACATATAACTTATCATGGCTCTACTGGGATACTGTGTAGAGCATTTGGTGACTACAAGTTGTTTTAGCCCTTCAAATTAGAACTTCCTGTTTCATGTTATTCACAAAAGTGCTGTGGCGGCTTTGTTTGACATAGAGTTATGCACATCATTGAGAGATCGGGGCAAAGTCTTGGGAACTACCAAAAACCTTTTTGGGTGCAAGGAAGGAAGGATTTGACAGTGTTTCCCTGGAGGAAGTAACCAGTCAGTGGCGCTTGGGATATTAAAATATTTTCAGATGGTTGTGTTCAGGCTCCTCATAAGCACCAGTGTTCTTGTGTTGACACATCACATATCCAGGGCAACCTAATGAAAAATTGGCACACAGGGGGGACTTAAGCAGAGGACACTGAACTGTTGGAATGCTAGAATGCAAGTAACTAAAGAGAGAAGTGTTTTATACAATGGACATATGAATGCATTGAAACCCAACATCTACACTAACAAAGAAACAAATCGTAACACAGTGTTCCAACATATGTAAGCAGGAACTGCTCTCTCAAGAAAAGATTGATGAGGTTCTTTTAGGATGATGGACTCCTTTGTACTTTCATATTGATCCATCTGCGGCATAATGTTGTTGTCCGAGTGTGTCACAAGATTCGAGATGAATAATGCTCAGATGTAAAGTCTGACATTGAACTAATTTAGATTTGTTTCATCTCTCTGTGTCTGCGTGTGTGTGTGCGTGCATGTGTGTGTGTGTGTGCATGTGTGTGTGTGTGTCTGTGTGTGTGTGTGTGTCTGTGTGTATGTAGTCTGTCAGGCTGTCAGATCACAGAAGAAGGCTGTGCTTCTCTGGCCTCAGCTCTCAGCTCCTCCTGTCTGAGAGAGCTGGACCTGAGCTACAATCATCCAGGAGAACCAGGAGAGGCACTGCTGACTGCTCGTCTGGAGGATCCACACTGCACACTGCAGACACTGAGGTACAGACAGACAAAAAAACAGACTGCTTGTTTGCTTATTACTTGAACAGTTTTCATGGAAAGGATCTGTGCAAACATCTTTTGTTTCTCTGTTCAGGTTGGACAACCATGGACCGCACAGACTGAAATTTGGTCTAAAGAAATGTGAGTGTATTTTAACTTTGATCATTAGAAGATAGTTGCAGGAAAAAGTTTAGCTTAAGATGGACTTTGTTCGTGTCGATGACACTTTGTAAAAATGAAAACCATTTCAAATCAAACTAACTGTACATGAAGATGACTAATACATTTTGTTTTTCAGTCTTGTGTTGTTTGGGTTCTACGTTTCTTAGTCCAGGCCCATGTAAAATAGAAATCTGTAATGAGTTTTCAAAACTAAGATAACTTGTTCTCAAACATGATTCTGATTGGTCAGTGATGGTCTGTAAAAACCACACTCAGTTCAACACTTTGGAGCATTTCAGACAAAAAATCTTGATTATCATGAATCTTTGTATTAACAGAGCGCAGTTTTAAATTCTAGTTCTGACCTTTTAGCTAAATATGACCACTGAGCTCAGAATAGTTTGAGACAGTGGATGATTCACAGCTCCTTTGTGCTGAATTTTTATAAGTGATCTCAGATTCACACATTCTGATTCCTACTTTTGGAGTTCAGTATTTTAATAACTGGGTTATTAGGTTCCAATACTGTAAAACATTATTCTGAGCTAAATAACACATTTAAGTTTTTCTTCCTCACAGTGAGAGACATGTAAGTTGTTTATGAATGAACAGATGATGATGATTTGTTCTCTCCATCAGACGCCTGTGAGCTGGAACTGGACACAAACGCAGTTCACAGAAACCTCAAACTGTCTGACAGCAACATGATAATGACATGGGTGGAGGAGCCTCAGTCATATCCTGATCATCCAGACAGATTTGATGGCTGTGTTCAGGTGCTGTGTAGGACTGGTCTGACTGGTCGCTGTTACTGGGAGGTTGAGTGCAGTGGAGAGGTTACTGTGTCAGTGACTTACAGAGGAATCAGACGGAAAGGAAACAACACTGACAGTGTCTTTGGAGAAAATGATCACTCCTGGAAACTGTTCTCCTCTGATAGTGAGGGCTACTCTGTCTATCACAACAACAAGAAAACAAACATCTCCTCTTCCTCTGTCTCTCACAGAGTAGCAGTGTATGTGGACCATCCTGCTGGCACTCTGTCCTTCTACAGAGTCTCCTCTGACACACTGATCCACCTACACACCTTCAACACCACATTCACTGAACCTCTGTATCCTGGGTTTGGGTTCAGGCCAAACTCATGGTTGTCTCTGTGTTCTCTGTAGGTCAGAGAAACACTGCTGACTGAAGATGAGCTGACTGTGTTCACTCTGTGAAGCAGATCAGTCTCAAACTATTGAATCGGTCTCATTTCATCTATTTGACTCTAAACTGAGAATGCTCAGTGATTTGTAACTATTTGTTCATTTGTGTTTCATTTATATTTATGAAATAATATCACATAATTGTATTAAAATCTCAACTCTATGTCGAGGGGAAATATTTTTATTACTTATGTCTTCAGTTGATTTTTAACACCTTCATTAGATTCAGGTGTTCAACAGCTGGTCTATCTAGGGCTTCACACCTGTCCACCACCTTTCAACCGGGGCCAGTTGGTCTTCATCACACCACTGTCTTACTGTACAGACTGTATCTGTTTCTTCTTTATATCACTCTAAACTTTGCTCATTACTCAGCAGCTTAGAGCTTGATTGTAGCTCTGGTTAGATGATAAACTGTGTTTTATTATTCAGTGCAAGAACTTGTATAATGTCAAACTTGTATCATAATCTAATCATATTTTTTTTCTAATGTAAAAAATAAAAACTATATTTACCTAAGTGAAACTGTTTCCTTACTGAATGACTGCCTGATGTGTAATTTTTGACCAATAGTAGCTGAGTTATAATCTTATGTTTGAGCAGTGACCTCCCATTGGTTTATGCTGTCCTTACTCTCATCAGATCAAACTTGAACCCGTTTACCATTTTCAGAAACGACAACAGTCCAGTTCTTTTTTTTTTAGCTCCGGTAAGACTCTTCTGATGTTGTCTCTGGTTTAAGAATGTCTTTATTTGAGGCATGAGACAGTTGTCATCTCTTTCCTGAAGATTTCTGTCTGTGATGGCTCTTGATGCTCTTACTCCAGCTTCAGTCCACTCCTCACTTAACTCCGTGAAGCTCTCCAAAGGTCCTGAATCATCTTGACAATCCTCTTAAAGCTGTGGTAATTCCTGTTGCTTGTGCACCTTTTTCCGACCACACTTTCCCCTCCAGTCAACTTTCTATTAATCTTCTTTAATACAGCACTCTGCGAACACTCAGCCTTCTTAGCAATGACCCTCTGAGGCTTATTCTCCCTGTGGAGAGTGTAGTTGATCGTCTACTGGACAACCGACAAGTCAACAGTCTTCCCCATTAATGTGGTTGTAGTTCTGAATAGCGCTGTACTATCAATCACAACCGCTATGTGAGTTTGCAATGACAGAACCACACAAAAGGCTGCAATTTTCTCCTATGCCCATGAGCTGCTCTGACTTTTTGTGTGTGCAGCATGGTTACTGTAGTTAACGAACACTAACAAAAACATAAAACTATACTGTCAAACAATGTCCTCAGTGTTGGTCTTAGACCAAGGCACCCTGACTGACGCACCTTCATTATGGTCTGACTCTGGAGCAGCACAAGGAGTTAAAGTTTGTCTAGACTTCACAGGAGAAGTTAAAACCTTTTACTTTAAAATATGTTGTCTATCCAAACTTGTAAGGAGCTTTTTTGAAATATTTTTCTGAAACATTTATGATACCGAAACAGATTTTTGTTCACCTGCCTACTTTTAGTACTCTGACTGACCCACGAGTGAAGCATGCTGCTCTTTAAAAATAATACCCTGTTAATATGTTGGAAAATACATCGTACATCATCCTTCACTTTTAGACCACTGTTATTGTAATTCTGTTTAAAATGCTCTTTTTGGTGATCTGGATTGATTATGATTTGTTAGCAGGGATGGAGACAGGTCACTGATGGATGATCCACATTATCTTTTAATTGAAGAGATAGCAGCACACTACATGGACATGCATCCTTGAGTAGTTGTCAGACTTTACCATGGTGAAAGTTGAATCCCTGACTTCACTGTAGCCTCCTCTATTCCATCAACAGAACGCTCTGTTTGGCATGGACTAAACTAAACAGTACTGAGCTGTAGTGAACACACTTCTGTACAAGCTTTATTTTATATTTTCAGAGTTTAAAATGTGTTTACTGAATATTTGTATGTTTTAAATTGAGAAATATATATTTCAAAACTATCAATAACCTCTTCATGTTCCTTGATAACCAAGCAAGTAGACTCATAAATCGTTCACTATAATCACAAAACACAATCTCAATATTGTCCGCTATAATCACAATCAAATTAAATCCGCAAGTGGCGATGAACAGGCCCTCGCACACCTGCAAGCACCGCCTGATGTGCACCACCGCTTTATGTACGCCACTGCCTGATGTGCAGCAGGTGTTGCTGTGCTTCACTTTATGAGGCCTAGGCTGAAACTGTGAGCATAAAGGCTGATTTATACTTCTGCGTCGAATCGACGGCGTAACCTACGCCGTAGGTACGCGTAGCTCCTGTACCTACGCAGAGGCCTACGCACGTAGCTGACGTGCACCTCCTCCAAAATGTAACTACGCGTAGAGCCGACGCGGACCGCAAGCTCTGTGATTGGTCCGCTCGACGGCTTTGTCTTTCCCGCATTCACAGCACTTCCGGGATCCCGGACATCGGCCACACATCGACCGTGTATTTCATCTCCTCCTCTCTATTCTTCATGTAATCATGTCTGTATGATAAACAGCAACATGTATCAGCTGTTGATTAACATAACACGCTCTGAATCGATGTGGAAAAGTAAACAGAGATCGTAGCGGGACCGGAAGCAGGCGACCGGCTATCAGAGAGACCACACTGCCCTCAAGCGTTTCGGAGGAGAATTGCTGCACGACACGGACACATCGACGCACAAGTATGTGGGGCTCATGTCCGCGTCAGCCCCTGCTGCGTAGGGGCGACACAGAAGTATAAATCAGCCTTAAGTGTGCAGTTATCAGCATAGTGTACATTGCAGTACTGCCTGTCACCAGTAGGTGGTGCTGTGACTTTAAGAGTTGTGGTCACAAGCATGTTAAAAACAAGTTCTGAGAGTAAATACTGCTTGAGTCCATTAGGTGGCGCTGATTCCTACGAGCTTCAGGCCGGATCTGTAATGAAACATGAAATTTGGAACAGATTGGATATTGTATGTAAAGGTCAGTATCATGTATTTCCTGTGGCTGGCACTATGGCTGTAGTAGAGAAATGAGCCCATAGATGTGTTGAGGGGTGGACCTTGATCATGTGTTTGCAATATGACAGATAGATAGATTGATCACTGTGGAGCTATAAATGTTTCGTCTGTCATGGCAAGACATCAAAGTTTGAGGAAACGCCAGAAACACACCCTTCAACAACAGGTCACAGTCTGAGCAGTGATGCTTCATTAAGTTGTAAAGGGAATTTCTGAGCACATCAGAAAAATAAATGTTCCAAAGACTAGGAGCTTTTGCACTGGCCCACCAAAATGTTGACATTTTTGCCAATCCTGATGAGTGTGCCATGTTTGGTGAGTTTTGTGGCATTTTGAAGGCTCCAAAAAGGTAATTTACTTTACTAGGTAGAAAAAGAAAAATCCTTATGGTTACAATATGGCCTTCTCCGACCTTGTCGATGCTCGGACGGGCCCTAAAAATGTTACCAACCTCTACAGCTCTTGTTCTGAACCAGGCTACAGAACTCACAGTATTTATTCTGTTTGAATAGTGATGAACTCAAACTCAAAATGAAATATTGTAATATTTTAAAACATATATTTTTACATTATTTGAGCTGTGGATCATTTTTTTAATAAAAATTGAACACTTGAAACAATTTACCTTACATTCGATGAGTTTAGAATATATAAAATTCTTACTCTCTTAAATAACTGACAGATATATATTTTTAAAAAATCTTTTAGGTTTTTGAGATGCAGCTGTAGGTATGGCAAACTGCTGTAGAGTCAAGTTATTGATGTGTTTATTTTATATATGTGTATTAATAATAATTTAAAGTAGATCAGTAGATTTATTAATCCAAGACATTTTAATAATAGATCATTTATGGCCTGATTTTAGGTCAAACTTGTGGGAGAGGCTTGGTTAACAGCAGCAACTCACACAGCCAACACACTCCCTGTTTGACCTTAGCGCTCATTCCTGAAGACGGTAAACGGGTTCATGTTTGATCTGATGAAAGTAAGGACAGCATAAACCAATGGGAGGTCACTGTGCTCAAACATAAGATTATAACTCAGCTACTATTGGTCAAAAAATACACATCAGGCAGTCAGCAGGGTTCCCACTCTTTTCCAGAGATCATTTTCCAGGACATTTTCAATGATGATCAAGCTGGTATGACAGTCTAAATTTACTTCCTAATTTAGTTCCTAAATAGTCTAATATGTTCCTCTCAGTGGAAGTCTACATTGAAAGACATGCAGTCTATGGCTATCAATGAAATCATCTCTTACATGCTTAAAAATGATGGCAAATTGATAATAGAATAATGCAACCACAGATGTACAGCACTTCTCAGCTTTCTCTTTTCTCTATAAATGAATGAATAAAATGAGCTATGAAAAAAACAAAAGAGCCTGCAAAGGAATCTGGAAGCTGCCTTACTGAAATAAATAAATAGATTATTATTAATAATAATAATAATAATAATAATAATAATAATAATAATAATAATAATAATAATAATAATAATCAGAGGATCAGTGCATACATTACCTAAATAGAAATGAATGACAAAAATGGCCACAAATGTTTCTCAACTCAAACTCAAAATATACCTTCTTTATCAGGGATATTCATCCAGCTAAGTGGTCGATATAAAGAAAATATCATATTTTTTTATTTGAGTTACCGTAAACTCTGAAAAAAATCGCACCGGTATACAAGACAGACTATTGTTGAAGGTCTGCCAGATATTTGAAAAAACTTTAAACTGTCTCCCTGCGTGGCGATTTCTATCATGATCAGCGATGTCAACAACGGGCAGTTTCTGTGCAGCTGTCGCTCTTTTTGTTCCGTTTGTTTTCGATACGGGGAGTTTGCACTCCTACTAGCTACAGTACGGTATTTGAGCTCTAAGCCTGCAGAGAGTTGGGAGGCACAGACCCCCAAGCTCTCTGCCCGACTCCGCTGCTCACTCTTATCATATTGCACTTTATCATATTATTTTAGCCTGTACAAATTAGTCATGCCTATTTGTTGTTCTTTTGTATTTACAGCTGATGTTGTTATTATTTTTTTATTTTTTATTTGTATGCCTTATTCTTATGCCTTGTACAAAGAGAGCACAGTTTACCTAAGTCAAATTCCTTGTGTTAAAGCATACTTGGCCAATAAAGCTGATTCTGATTCTGATTCTCTTTAACTTAAATATAGGACTCTTAGAATCAAAAGAGCACTCCACAAAGTTAATGTACCATAAAAAATAAACAATATACCCTTGTTTTCTGTGAATGCATGATTATGACCAAGTGAGGGAGAAAAGATGGGAAAAAAGTTGCGCAGTGTCACTGTCTTTTCCAGCACAGCGTGCGCTCAACTTTCAATGAATGGGGATGTGTTTTTTTAATAGGGTCAGGTTACATGCATTCGTGTTAGAAACATTTTCCAGGACAATACGTGATTTTCCAGGACATTTTACTTTTTCTCCCATTTTCCAGGTGTGTACCAGTACTGGAAAACTGGTCAACTGTTTTCCAGGTTTTTCAGGTATTCCAGGACGTGTGGGAACCCTGCAGTCATTCAGTAAGGAAACAGTTTCACTTAGGTAAATATAGTTTTTATTATTTACATTAGAAAAAAAATATGATTAGATTATGATACAAGTTTGACATTATACAAGTTCTTGCACTGAATAATAAAACACAGTTTATCATCTAACCAAAGCTACAATCAAGCTTTAAGGTGCTGTACAGTCTGTACAGTAAGACAGTGGTGTGATGAAGATGAGCTGGCCCTGGTTGAGAGGTGGCGGACAGGTGTGATGCCCTAAATAGACCAGCTGATGAACACCTGAATAGTATTTTTTAATTCATTTTTTATATTAGAACACTATTTGGGTGGAGGCTTCAAATAAGCCCTCTGAGTTTTCTGCCTTTTCCTACACATTCTATTATTTATCTTTGCTATTTTTTTGTATGTATTTTCTTTTAATTGTGCAAATAAATAAACATAAACATAAACATACTGAAGATGTTAAAAACCACCTAAAGGCAGAAGTAATACAATATGTGCCCTCAACATAGTCAAGATTTTGATGAAATATGTGATATTATTCAAGATATAAATGAAATACAAAAAAACAGATGTTATTTCTTAAAGATGTTACAAATCACTGAGCATTCTCTGTTCATGTGATAAAAGTTCAGAGTCAAATAGATGAAATCAGACTAACTCAATAGTTTAAGACTGATCTGCTTCACAGAGAGGACAGAGTCAGCTGATCTTCAGTCAGCAGTGCTCCTCCAAGCAACAGAAACCTCAGATCTGATGAGGGACCAGACCAGAGCCTAAACCCATGCCCAAGCCCAAGCCCAAACCCAGGATACAGAGGTTCAGTGAACGTGGTTTTGAAGGTGTGGAGGTGGATCAGTGTGTCAGAGGAGACGCTGTAGAAGGACAGAGTGCCAGCAGGATGGTCCACATACACTCCTACTCTGTTAGAGACAGAGGAGGAGATGTTTGTTCTTTTGTTATTGTGCCAGACAGAGTAACCTCTAACATCAGAGCAAAGCAGTGCCCAGGAGTGATCATTCTGTCCAAACAAACATCCATCATTGTTTCCTTTCTTGATAATTCCTCTGTAAGTCACTGATATATCAACCCTTCCTTTCCACTCGACCTCCCAGTAACAGCGACTAGTTAGACCAGTCAGACCAGTCATACACAGCACCTGACGCCAGAAGTCAAATCTGTCTGGATGATCAAGATATGACTCAGGCTCCTTCACACGTGTCACCTTCCTGTTGTTGTCAGACAGTTTGAGGTTTCTGTTCACTGTGTTTGTGTCCAGTTCCAGCTCACAGGCGTCTGATGGAGAGAACGAGACAAACACAGCTGCAGGTTACCTTCTGTTTACTGACAGTTACTGAGAGCCAATCGACCTTACATTTCATATTCAGCTCTGAATAATGTAATAAGATAAGATATTACTTTGTTGATCCCCGGGCAGAAATTTGGTTGTTGCAGCAACCCAAACACAAGTATAATCGAGAATAAGTTTAAATAAGTAAAAATAAAAATGAAAATACATGAAGAAATAATACAAATTAAAGATGTATAGAAATGTTAAAAATTGTTTAAATAGTGGTAATAACCGGCAGTATTAAAATGATTCATTAGTGACAGGTTAACATGGTGTGATTATGATTTGGTTATGACAGATTAAGCAATATAAATAAATAATCAAAATTGGTTATGTAATATGAATGTATGAAGATAAAGAGAATCGTAAAAAGTACCAAAGTACCAAATAGTACCATGATCAGTTGTAGTAAACAATAATAATGTAATATATGATATGATGTTGATGATATGATATATGATAATAAACAGTATTTGAAATTAATAATCCAAGTATAATAAATTAAAATCTTGTTAACAGTTCAGTCTGAGATGAACAGAGATCCAAATCATCAAACTCATGCTCTGAATGAAGTATCTCTAATAAAACTGCAGCACAAAGATGCTGTGAACCATCCACTGTCTCAAAATGTTCTATCCTCAGAGGTCACGTTAAGCTAAAAGTTCACAACTATAATTTTAAACTGAGATTATTTTAAAAATAATGAACCCAAACAAAATGTATCTTTTATTTTTGTTGGACTTCTGTGCACAGTTTGTAAATTTTAAATCATCTTAATTCTACAATATTTAAATTTACAAAAACAAACAAAAACTAGATCCTGATTTAAACTCGTCTTTGTGCGGCTGTGTTTGAACAAATCAAACTTAATCACACTCACATTTCTTCAGACCAGCTCTGAGTCTGTGCGGTCCACCATGGTCCAACCTGGAGGAAGAAACAGAAGCAGCTTTTACAGACCCTCTTTCTGATAAATGTTTTCATGTTGATATAAATACTACATCTAATTGCTATCAGTAAAATACACACAAGCACTCAGTCTGTCTGTCTGTACCTAAGTGTCTGCAGTTTGCACTGTGGATCCTTCAGTTGAGCAGTCAGCAGCGTCTCTCCAGGTTCTCCTGGATGATTGTAGCTCAGCTCCAGGTCTCTCAGATGAGAGGAGCTAAGAACTGAGGCCAGAGAAGCACAGCCCTCCTCTGTGATCAGACAGCCTGACAAGCTACACATGCACACGTGCGCGCGCACACACGCACAAACACACACACACACACACACACACACACACACACATAGTTAAAACTATAACATGCCGTGATCAACAGAATATATACAGTGTATATCACAAGTCTAGACACCCCTGTAAAAATGCCAGGTTTTGTGATGTAAAAAAGACCAAGAGACCAAGATAAATCATGTAAGATCTTTTTCCACCTTTAATGTGACCTATAATATGAACAAATATTAAAATATTTTAGGCGGAAGAATAAAAACAAAAAACTAAAATAATGCGGTTGCACAAGTGTACAAATCCTTTTATAAATGTGGATGTTGCTGTGTTCAGAATTAACCAATCACATTCAAACTCATGCCAATAGTAGTCAGTATACACCTGTCAAAATTTAAAGTGACTTTGATTTGATCTCCTATTCTTCATATGTTTTAGCTATGGGTAGGGTGGCAAGAAGAAAGCATTTTCTTACAAAAAAACACATCCAAGCCCAGCGAAATGTTTCAAAAACACACATGAAGTCTCCCAAAAGCACGTGGGAAATGTTTTATGGTCTGATGAAACCAAAGTTGTACTTTTTGGCCATAATTCCAGAAGGTATGTTTGGTGTAAAAACATCACTGCACATCACATAAGGAACACCATACCCACAGAGAAGCATGGTGGGGGCAGCAACATGCTTTGGGGCTGTTTTTCCTCAGCTGGAATCGGGGCCTTGGTCAAGGTGGAACGAAGTATTAACAGTTAAAAATACCAGTCAATTTTGGCTGCGATCCCACGCGATACTTCGCTTAGCTCTCTTCATTCTCAAACTTGTCACTACACGTCAATGACCTTATCTGGCTGACCCGCCACAAAAAAGTTAGATTTCACCCTCTAGCTGCGACTGGGAGTCGTTAAACATGCTTTGAATGATTCTAGTTCGGTAGAAATAAATAAAAACATAGATGAAATAATAGTAAAAATAGTAATTAGAACAAATAAATAAAATAAGAGTATCTGCAATAAGACAGCCTTGGCTCAGTTTTCGCTATGCTATGAGTGAGGGAGTTATGGGCATATAAGATTAGAACGATATATTAATACTGATATATAACCAATGTGCATCACAGCATGTAACAAAATTGTCAGAAGGAGTCCAGGCTCAGTCCTGTGTAAGGTAGTTTGTCTGCAAAACCGGCAGGGGGTTGGTGGGTGCATGGCGTGGTTGCTATGCAACGGAGTCCGTGATGTAAACAAACCAAGTAGGCCCCGTGTTAGCCGGCGAAGCTATTACCACAGTTTTAACAACAGTTTGAACATATATGTTGAATTCGTATGAAAGAAGTAGTACTCTACAGTCATTATGCTGTGATTAAGCTGAAAATACGAACGCAGTAAGACACTGTTGCTATGAACACTAGCTAGTTATGCTAAGGTAACAAACAGAGGTAGCCATATGTAAACCCGGACAGCGGCTGCCGTCGTGAAAATCAACACTATTCCCCATTTGAAGATTGCGATTTGTCTCCACGGTGCATCTTCAGGAAGGTTGTGGCGTCCTCCACCGAAGTGAAGAACCTTTTCCTTCCATCTCTGGTCGAGATCCGTAGCCTAGCTGGGTACAGGAGCGATGGTTTGCAGCCTTGTTGGTACAGCCTTGACATCACCTCCCGGTAGGCCATGCGTTGCTCGATTATCTCGGGGCAGTAGTCCTCGAAGATTGCAACAGGTTTCCCTTGGTAAGAAAGCTGACCTCTCCTCTTTCGGGCTTCCTGGACGATCGCCGCCTTGGTTTGGTAGTCATGAATGCGTGCAATTACCACTCTGGGCCTGGATCCTGGGCTGGCTTGGCTACAAGGGCTCTGTGGGCACGGTCAAGCTCCGGAGCTTTGGGGAGAATCTCTTCGCCGAGAATCTCCTTCAATAGTTCAGAGAGGAAGGCCGTGGGTTGCGTACCCTCAATCGACTCAGGGAGGCCAACTATCCTTATATTATTGCGGCGGCTACTTGACTTGAGGTCGATGGTTTTAGCCTTTAGCTTGTTATAGCTATCTTCCATAGCCGCGCATTTAGCTTCCAGTACTTCCAGTTTATCGCTGAGTTCGTCAGCATTCTCCTCGAGTGAGGTAATACGGTGTCCGTGGTCTGTGACCGTTGTCTGGACAAAGTCCAGTTTCGCCTCCAGTGGTGTTATGGCTGATTTAAACTCTGCAGAGAGGGCCGTTTTATGCTCCTCAAGTAGCTTTGTGAGGGCCGCCATGTTATCCTTGGTGATAAGTGGTGCCAGCAAATCGCATTTCTTTTTGGTTGCTTTCGTTGCCATTTTCAGGATCTTCAGGTGGGAGCTCGAGGAAAACACGTCTACTCCATACGTGACCCGGAAGCTAATATTTTTTTTCAATTGAATTGTTCATGTTATAGGTCACATTAAAGGTGGAAAAAGTTCTGACGTGATTTATCTTGGTCTTAATTTTTTTTAAAAACCTGGCATTTTTACAGGGGTGTGTAGACTTTTGATATCTACTGTATATCCACGTCTTAAAAATTAATAGATTCATTAAGAAAATTGATGCCTGTGTGGTCAGAATTTCCGTACAACTGCACACCAACCTTAGAGTTTCCAGACTGCAGTGCTGAGTCTTTAATCCAGCAGACAGCAGTTTGACTCCTGGATCTTGCAGGTCGTTGTTGCTCAGGTCCAGCTCTCTCAGACTAGAGGACTGTGAGCTGAGGACTGAGGACAGAGCTCTACAGCTTCTCTCTGAGAGGTTACAGTAACTCAGCCTGAAGAGGGATCATAAAACGGAAAGTGAATAACTGGATGATAAAATAATATCATAGTAGAGGGTTGTCCTTTACACACAGTTTTGTACTAACCTGAGAGTTTCCAGACTGCAGTAAGGACTCCTCAGTCCTTCACACAGCAGTTTGACTCCTGAATCCTGCAGGTCGTTGTTGCTCAGGTCCAGCTCTCTCAGACTAGAGGACTGTGAGCTGAGGACTGAGGACAGAGCTTCACAGCTTCTCTCTGAGAGGTTACAGATACTCAGCCTGAAGGGGATCATAAAACGTAAAGTGAATAACTAGATGATAAAATAATATCATA